>NW_026705502.1:0-300000 GCF_029867415.1 Vicia villosa | reverse complement strand
TATTTTGCTCATTTTTGGCCCAGATGCACAACAAAAGCAACGCCCAACAAAAGCAACAAAAAAAACCCAATCATATATTTTACTTATTTAATTTTTTTTATACATCAACATAATAAACTAATTAGTTGATAGAAGTCAACAATTAATTAATAACAGCATGGTTAATGACAAGATTAATAATACACCCTTAGTAAGATTAATAATTATTAATAAAATAAGTTTAATAATAACTATTATTATAAATGTTAATGAAATACAACACGGGCTATCAAAATTTTGCATAATTGGGCCCAAACGAATTGGATCTCCAATATTCTCTATTCACACCTCCACTTATTTTAAACCAATTTTTTACGGGAGTTTTATAGGAGAGCGAGTTTAATAATAGGTATATTAAACCCTATGGCTCCTAATTTTATATTGTTTGCTTCACATTATTGTTTGCTAGTGCAACTATGATCTCTCGTTTAACTGCGAGTTTCTCTAATATCTTCGCCAATCTCGGGTTCACAGATTCATCAGGAAGAACAGTAGGATTGGTTCTTAATCCTTTGACAGTACCAAAAGGTCCAGCCTTTTCCTGTTACCCAATGCAAGAAATTGTTTTTGAGCCTGATCTTCCCCTTGCTCGGCTTGCCGAAGCCTCTCAGTCAACTCCTTGACCTGTTTTTTCAGCTCAGCATTTTTATCTGATACTGCCACAAATTCTGATTTTAACATGTTGACTCTATCCGACGATTCACATTCAGCTGATTTCACCTGCCAAAAAAAAAATCATGAGAAAAATTATGCCTGTTATGCAATTTCCATAGAAGAATACTTCATCCAATAAACCAAAAACCAGTAAAGCATAGCATGGTAAAAAATAACTGCCTTTGTAGTATGCAGAGTTATCAATCGCGAATTGTTGAATATTGGAATTCGCACAAATTTCGCTACACTATTGTGCCATTGCGTTGTTATACTCTTTATTTTACAGCACTTTATACTAAATCACGTATCGGGGAACAACAACGGTAGTTTGTTAAAATTCCGCTATGCTATATCTGCTATTTAACAACACTTGTTCTATGCAAGAAAACCACCAATAAACCTCTTTATCTTTTAAGCATGTGTGAGCAAGGTTTTAAAAAACGGTCCATTGTCGCGGAAATGGCTTCGACAAAACGGTATCACAAGGTATCAATATTGATACCGTTATTTACCGTTTTTATGATGAAAAATAAATTGTGGTTAATTCACTTTGTGACGACCGCAATCAGTATCACAATAACACTTGTACATACCAAAATCGCAAAATCCTTTATGCGACAGTTATTTAAAACCTTGCATGTGAGAAGCTTAACAGTATCAACCAAATCCAACAACCAAAAGCATCTGTCAAACATAGTTCCAGGAGAGTGTTTCATCCTTAATCATAGAAATGGACAAAACATGGGAAGTTTTTTCTTCCAAAATTTCGAGTCAACGAAAAAACCATATGCAAGAAGTTAAAAATTAAGAGAATACCCAACATGCAAAACCGAAAGAAAAACACAAAAGCTACAATCTCAGACAAAAATTGAACCTGGGTTTTGGATCGAGGATTGGATGCAATAGAGGAAGAAACAAGGAAGCCATTGGGAAAGAAGAAAGCCAAGACGCATCCTATAAGAACGCCAATTACTACGGCGGTAAGGATCTTAGATTTTCGTAGAGAATGAGGGATGTTTCGCATCAAGGGCCCTTCTCTTTCTCTTCGCCCAATCATTGTATCCACCACCCCAAACCCTTAAATTGAGATGGTAGTGTTGTTCCGGTTATGTGATCTTGAAGTACAGAGATTCAGTACTTGGATTTCGAAACTGGGTTTGATTGAGATTGAGCTACAAGGCTTTCAAATTCATGATGGGAATATTATAAAGCTGATTGAAATAAAGTATAATGAAATCAGAATGCAATGTTAGGATTTGAATTTTCTAATTAAAATATTATATTGTCAATTATACAGAATTGTCTTAATTATACAGAAGCCGCCGATGGTATTTGTGCGTCAACTTTTTTGTTCTCTCAATTATTATTACTAGACCAATCTAAGTTGCCTTTAAAAAAGTGCAGATGGAGTAAACAAATGTAAAATTAGAAGAACAAAATTGTATAAAAAATAATAAAGATGATAAAAAAAAGAAATTCCTAATTAGAGTTTTACTAATTTTTTGTTATTTCAATATCTTAAAAGATTTTATAGTAAAAAGATAAAATTTCCAAAATAATATATTTAATAAATAAACTATTCAGACTAATTTTAATCTATTCTAAACCCTGGTTTGAAGGAGGATAATATTGGGCTTTCTTCAAAGATTGTAGACGGCGTGTTAGTGCCCGAGTCTCCTGGGAGCGAGGAGTAGATAGTGTGTCCTCCTCTCAAGGAAATCAATCATGAATGAAGACCATTTGACAATCAGGGCCTTATTACTATTCACAAGGCTGAATAACCAGTAATTTCCCTAACAAAGTCTCCAAGATCATTTTATCACTTGGCTGATAATTGATCACAAGGCTGGTAGTCGGTAATCCTTTTGTTCTGGTTATATTATTCAACATGTCTATCACCATGCTGATAGTCGGTAATATTAACCAAACCTTTGAAACTCTTTTTACCTTGTCAAGTCTATCACCATGCTGATAGTCGGTAATACAGTTTCATACCTTTCACCTTCGCATTATTAAACAAGTCTATCCCCATGCTGATAGTCGATAATGTTGATAGGTAAGCTTTTCTTACAAAGCTATCATTCCCCGGTGAAGCATACACTTGCTTTCCCGAAAAAGAACAAAAATGGATTCTCTTCCTTAAAACAGATTGAGGCATCCTTCCCAATCTCTTTTCCCCAGTGGAGTCAGTTCTTGATATTCCCTCGGTAAAGATATCCTTGCATCATTCGCAATTTTGGTATCTTAGGTCCAAAATTCGCGTCTTCTGATATTTAAGTCTCTTCCACCCTATCAAAACGAAGATTTTCAATCTTCATGTCTCAGGTTGAAGAAACTTAAATAGGGGCATCTGTCATACCCCAATTTTTGACCTAAGATACCACCTCATATCATTTGCATATGCATCATTTGCATCTCTAACAAATTGCATAGCTTGTGTTTGCTACTTGTGCTTAGCAGGGTTTAATCAGGAAATCACTCATCAGTACAAGTAACAATCAATTAGGGCTTTGTTCTCCCTTCATTTCAAATGAATCATCTTCATCAACAATCAACATTTGGTCCTCAGAGATTCACTTCAACAAGCTCAAAGGCACTGAACCAACCAGATTAGGGTTTTGACTGAAGATAGCATACTCCTGACTTTTGCTCAGGATTTGACCTAAAGACTTGGGACATGACCTCAAGACCCCAAGTGCATCATTTTGACCTAATCCATTGGCTCAGAACATCTCCTATACAAAGATTGATCAGACAAATCCTCAGAATTAGGGTTTTGAACTATCAGGGACTGAAATCAGGGATCACATTTGGGAAACCCTAAAAATCCCCAGGAAGTCAATCAAAGGTTTCAATCATCTTCAAATAATCCCTATGACAATATACAATGGAAATTGTATCTCAATTCAAGACCTACAGGCATCAATTTCATCAGGTCGACAATTAGGGTTTTTGACCTAATTCACTGAACAACTGACTTTTTAATCAGGACATGGTGCCACAACTCAAATCATGGCTCAATATCCTCAAATGCTTCAATATAATCCATTCATACTATTCATTTGGTGAGGATAGCCTGTTTCATTTGAAATCTCCAGAAACGCGATTCGTCTGAAAAAGTCAACTGTACAAGATCACCATTGACTTTTGGGGAATTTTGGTCAACCATGACTTTTGAAGTTTTAAATCATCAATATATGATATGAGAAGTCATTTGATCAAGAAAAATCAAGAAAATCAATCAAGAATCAAAAGTCAAAAGTTTGACTTTTCATACTTAGAAAAATTTCTAAGTGTTTTTCATGGTTTTTTCCAAACTTTGGAAGGGAATTTCTCAAAATTTCACCTACAAACTGAAAAAAACTTCCAACATGAAAGTTGTATATTTTGATCCAATAAACAACTTTGACACATATAAATTTTTTCCATAAGATCAACCATTTAAGAGATATGGTGCTTCAAAGTTGGTACTTTTTGAAAACTTCACTTGAAATCTCATTTTCTTCAAAGTTCATGGATCTTTTTCACCAATTTCCTTAAAGGTCTTGAAGAAACTTTCAACTAGGGTTTTGAAGTGTGTAATATGAGCTTTCCAAAATGTCCAAGAGCATGAAAAAATATGGAGTGTAGCCATGGTTTTGAATTTTGACATTAGTGACCATTATGCTTGAATTTTCACCATTTTCTCACAAAGTTCTTATACTATATGACCAATAATGCAAGATATGATCAAATAAAATGATGCAAGCAAGAATCTTATCTTTATGATCAAGTTAGAAGAATTTGTGAAACACTTGAAAGCTTTAACCATGGTTAAGCTTTGTAATTATGAGAAAAATATTCCATGCCATTTTTTTCCACAAAATTCATCATGGCATTTTCAATTTGCAAGCAATCCAATTCATAATCTTTGCCTATAAATAGAAGGCCTCACTTCATTGCAAATGACTCCAAAACTTGTCCAAGAACCTGTTTTCTCATTCTTTCATTTTTTTCAAAGTTCTTAAGTTTTCAAAGTGGTTAGAATGCCAAATTGCAAATCTTGCAAGTTCTAACCAAAGGAGTCATTCAAACTTCTTCCAAATACCATTTAGAAGTTGTTTGAATCTTAATTGAACCAATTCACAAGCCAAAACAACTTTCATGCTTGTTTTCACCATTCAACCTCCATATATGCACAAAGTGAGCCTTAACATGCAAACTCATAATCCACTCGTGCATTTCTTGATTTATCATTTCAAATACCTCACATATATCATATAGAAGTGATCCAAACCATAAAACAACTTCTGGAACACCTCCATCAACATCTCCATATCTCACTTTTTCATATTACGAGTTGATTTGGATAGAGAATTCTAGAAGGATTCCAAGAAAGCTAAGCACATCAACACACTCCTGGGAGGTCATAGAAGCTGTAGAAATCATCAAAACACTTATGGAAGTTGCTCCAAGCAAAATCACATTTTCACACTTTGAGGTAAGTTTTCATTTTTCTCTTCTGTTTTTTGCTTATTTCCGTGAGCTACACTTGAAATAAATGAATTCTACATACATATTTGGATTCCTCATGAAATTCCCTTCGAAACGGTATATTGGAACGCCTGATTTGATGAAAAAATGAGGAATTTATGAAGGTTTGAAAGTGGAAAAAATCACCCAAAAAGGGAATACGGGTTGGAAGATGATGAATAGTGTTTTTCACTTTTTATTTTCTTTTGTTTTTTTTCCTATTTTCTTATTTCTTTTAATGATCAAAACTTATCATTTTAACTTCATTTTTTGCACACTTCTCATTTAATATATATATTTTATGAATGTCCAAAAAAATCCCAAAAAATATATTAGATGCATATTTATGTTTATGTTTCTAACTATTTTCTCTCTTTTCATGAAAAAAAACACAAAAATATCTTCTTTTAAAATTAATTTTCTTTTGATATTTTCATATAATTTTCGTGTAATTAATCATTTAAGTTATCTAATTTATCTTTGGTTATTTTGCACACATCACTTGAATTTTCTAACTTCATCCGAGACTCCGAGATTATTTCTCCGTTGTCTTTTGGATTTGTCTGTTTTGTTTGGTTTTCCATTTGCTGTAGAAGTCCTTAAACAATTACTGGATGATCAAAGAATGCTGTAAGCTGTGAACTTATCTGACGTTCTTTTCTACTGGTGTGAATGCCTAACATCTGAAGATCAAGGTAACACCTCAAACTCAGAAATCCAATTTTCTCATTCTTCGAGGTAAGCCTAAAACTCAATCAACTGTTTTCACAACAGTAATCAAGTCACTTTCAAATCATCCATTGTTTTTCAAAACAGTGGGGCCTCTCGAATATTAGAGAGTGTAAGTCCCATTTCTTTTCTTTTTATATAGTCTTCAAAACAAATAAACTTTTCAAACAAATCTTCAAACAAAAGCGAAACCTCGCGTCCTGTAAAACAACAATCAACCATGTTTTATAAAATAAAACACGGGCCTCCACGTAGGTATAAGTCCCAAGCCCTTTTGTACATACCCATCCCAGTACATGAAATTAGGTATTTCATTGTACGCCTTTTTGTACACACACCGTTTTGTACATATCTCGATCAATTTGATTTTTAACTTTGAATAACAAACCAAAAATGAAGGTTTCTTTAAATCTTCTCAAAAATATACCTTGGGCCTCCATGTAGGTATAAGTCCCAAGCCCTTTTGTGAATACCTGTTTACATAGCTTTGAGTAAACTCAAGTGGACTTTTCCCCGAGTATAAGTCCCGAGCCCCCGTATATACAAATGGATCATGCTTACAGGTATATTTCCTTCATAAACTCCATTATATACACACACTTTGTCATATATATATTTTTTCATACCTGTTCATGTTTGTTCATACTTGTTCATGCTTGTTCATATGTGTGATATGTGTGCTTGTTCAACTTAGTACAACACTAGGTTCCCCATAGCCTCCTATTGGGCTTCGTGCAAAGAATCTCCACTAGTTTAGGTTAGGACATAGAGTATGGTTTCCCGGTGAAATCGCTCTAAGAGCTCAAACCAACTATACCATGCCTCCCCTTGGGCTTTGTACAAACGAGTGACCCTCCTATAGCCTCCTCTTGGGCTTACAATGCAAGGACCCAGGATTGTCCCTCCCATAGCCTCCTCTTGGGCTTACAATGCAAGGACCCTCGGATAGCCTCCTCTTGGGCTTCGTACAAGGACCCACGGGCTTCTTATAAGCATCCCCAATATCCAAATCAAATACCCTAGGAGATTAGACATTTATCATCTCTATGATAGGAGTATCTCTTCTATATCATCACAAACAATCAATCAAATCAAACTCTTTTTTGCCACGAGGCTGGCTAATCAATCAAACTCTTTTTCGCCACAAGGCTGGCTAATCAATCAAACCGTTTTGCCACCATACTGGCTGATTAATCAAAGTTTTTGTCACAAGGCTGACTTCATTGAAACTTTTGCCACAAGGCTGGCTGATTAATCAAAGTTTTTGTCACAAGGCTGACTTCATTGAAACTTTTGCCACAAGGTTGGTTAAACAACAAAAACATCTTTATCATTCTAAGCACCCTAAGTGGCATGGCCCCGGGCTTATAATGAAAAGATTTTCAAACAAAAAATCAAACAGATGTATGTGATGATATAGATTAGATACATCGAACATTTAGATGACATTTGTCTCTTATCCTTTGCTTCCACTAGCATAAGTGGGAACTACGATTGCTCTGACTTTCTCAACATCCCTTTGAGAATACGTAGGCACAAGGTCGATCCTTGGCGAGCAAAATAAAACAAAAAAAACCACTCAAACCTTAGCACCCGTAGACCCCGAGCTACAGATGCTCTGATTCCCTCTAAGGGATATGTATGCAGAGGATCGCGATGATCTTTGCGAGCATAATCAAACAAACACCTTAGGTCCCACCTATTTCACAAGAACCTCTCAAGAATGGAATAAACAAAACGAAGAAACCTATAGAGTACTATAGATACGTTGGGTGCTAATACCTTCCCTTCGTATAACCAACCCTCTTACCCAAGATCTCTCCCCCACTTTTAAGGTTATTGCAACTTTTTTCCTTTTCCTCTTTTGGAAACAATAAAAAGTTTGGTCCGTACAAAAGAAAAATCATTTTTTGAGCACTCGAGCCCAAATAAGGCATCAGGTGTCTCATCCCGAAAAAAGACAACGATTTTTCGCCCGCGACAGAAAAATGGCGACTTCACTGGGGACCATCTTTTTATTGTTTCCAAAGAAAGGGTTATTTCTATTTGTTTTATTTTTATTTTGTTCTTGTTTGGTTCTTTGGTTCTGTTACTTGTGTGGTTCTGTTACAAGTGATACATTATGGACAAATCCTAACCCGGATTAAGTACACATAAGAATTAGGTGGAGGGTATAGTCATGTGCAGGCGCACGTGAGAATCCTTCCGCTCAGTGGAGGTTCCTTGTTTGTAATATATGTTTAGCGAGTTAATTGCGAAGACATTATTGCTTTCATTGAACTGTAGAAGCTGAGTTGGCTGTAGAACCCCAACCCATCCTGGCCTTATTAGGTTGTGGTGCAGAAACTATTCAGGTAAAGACTTGGATTAGTTGTCATGCGGAGAACCACACTCAGACGAGTTTTTCTTGAGAATATTGCTGGCTCATGAGTTTAATTGTGGAAAGCCGGTAATATCCGAAAGAAAAATGTAGACTCTGACGTATCAGTAGAACATGTTTTGCAGGTGATTAACTAGAACCATCCCATGTTTGGTTCTCTGACCTCATGCTCGTGACGCTGGACCTTTGAACCTGTGTGTACCATGTTTGTGTTACCATATTTGTGTTGCCATGTCTGTATTACCATGTATGTGTTACCATGTTTGAACTACCATGTTTGCTTTACCATGCTTGAATATGTGGCATCCATGCATCCACGCATTCATACATCCATAAAAAATAAAATTTTTTTTTCCATAAAAACATGATTTTTTCAAACAATTAGAGAATTTTCTTTGCAAACATTATAGGATTAGGTTATGGAGTGGGTAAAAAGGCATACCAAGAGGTACGGTTTCAAAGAGCCTAATGTGGAAAGACTGAAAGAGTTAGCGTCTTTTGTACAAGATCCTTCTGATTTTAGGAAAAGCCATGGAAAGTTTTTGCCTATTTTGAACACTCATGTTGACGAAGGACTTCTTAAAACTCTGGTTCAGTTTTATGACCCCGTCTACCGGTGTTTCACCTTTCCAGACTATCAGTTGGTACCAACCTTGGAAGAATATGCCAATCTTTTGGGTATTCCTGTGTCTGACAAAATACCTTTCAATGGTTTGGAAGCCATTCCTAAGTCACCAGTCATTGCAACAGGTACCCACCTGAAGAAATCTGAAATAGAGAGTAATTGGACTACCAAAGGAAACCTTCCAGGTTTGCCTTCACAGTTTCTAATAAAGAAAGCCTTTGACTTCATCGAGACTGGTAGCATGATAGCTTTTGAAGCTGTACTAGCCTTGCTCATCTATGGGTTGGTTCTGTTTCCCAATATCGACGACTTTGTTGATATCAATGCCATAAAGGTCTTTTTGAATGGAAATCCCGTTCCGACTCTGCTTGGTGACATGTATTTCTCTGTCCATCATAGGAATCACCAAGGTGGTGGAATTATTGTGTGTTGTGCACCTCTGTTGTTTAAATGGATTGTTTCACACTTACTTAAGTCTCCCATTTTCACGGAAAACCGGGAAGGTTTACGATGGTCTCAAAGACTTATGTCTCTTACCAACAATGATATTCAGTGGTATACCTTGGCTCGCTGCGGTACAGAAACCATTGAAAGCTGTGGAGAATTCGCCAACGTACCCCTCATTGGTACACAAGGAGGAATTAACTACAATCCGGTCCTAGCCCGACTACAACTCGGGTATGCAAATTCAACTAAACCCATTGGCCCTACAGTGGAAAGCTACTTCTATCAGGAAGGAAATGATCCTCAAGGGTTGAAAACAAAAATGGTGAAAGCCTGGTACGACATCCGATGGAAAGAAAAAGGTGAGATAAAGAACTGTATCGCTACGAACGCCTACATCTGTTGGATAAAGAAAAGAGCAAGGGAGTTTCAAATGCCTTATGATTATGAAAAACCCATGTTCCCTGTGGTGCCTCAACGACCCAACATTCCCGCTATGGAGGAATACCAAGACACTTTGACCAAGATGAGGATAGAAAAAGACGCTTGGAAAGAAAAGTTTCGAAGAACTGATGTGGAAAATAGAAAGTTGAAGAAACAAGTGAAAGAACATGAAGAAACTCTCTATTATCAGGATGGATGGCTCATGAACAAAGATGAGAAGATCCGTCGGAAAGATGCCGCAATCAGAAGATACATCAAAGAAAGCAAGAAAAAGCTTGAAGGCTCAACAAGCAACGCTCCGATACCTGACAATTGGAAGAATGTGGTTGACAAGCTGAGAGCTGAAAAGGCCGATTTGAAAGCTCGCTATGGGAAAGAAATCATGAAGCTCAAGCTGCACAATGCATTTGGTTCTTCGTCTGATGAAGATGCTTAGGATTTATTTAAATTTTCATGTATCATTTGCTTTTGTAAGGAGCTACGCTCCAATGTTGTAACATTTTCCATTATTGCAATAAAAAATGAATAAAAGATTTGTTTGTGTTCAAATGTTTGCAAGGAAATAATCTTAAAAAAAATGTTTGGAAAAATCATAAACTTATTTTTTGCATACATCATTCTGCATATCGAGTCTGTTGTATAGAGTCTTATCTTTTGGATCTTTCTCCAATAGATCGTCAAGCTGTCGCGTCTCAAAGTGTCTCGACCGCGCTCGCAATCAGATCACAGATACAATACTCGTTCAAACAGAAGAAGAGTAATGGAACACTCTGAACAAGAGAATATTGAGCTTCGTGGTACGGTGACCACTCTTCAGGAAAAGTTGGAAAGTCTCACTACTCTGGTTGACTCCTTGATGGCCGCACAGAATCAGCCGCCGCCACCCAACAGTCAAGCAACAGTAACATCTGAAGTCACTACTCCAGTTTCTACAGTTGCATTCGGGATTCCATCTTTCTCCATGCCAGAAGGTTGGGGCACGCCTTTCAGCTTTGGTACAGGTTTCCGCCATAATTTCTCTGGGGTTCAAACAGCTACGACTGAAGCGCCTGCTACGCAAGGTTCAGCATTTATTCCACATTCAGGGGTAACTTTTTCCCAAGTCACTATGGCACTTTCTCCGCCCACTATGACAGTTCCGACTCCTATGGTTCACACTATTCCTTACGGAGACAACGAGATTTATCATGATCAGGGTGATAGCACAAATCAGCGTAATCTTGTGGAAGATCTCCAAGAGCAGTTCAACAAGATTCAGCTGGAAGTCAAAGCTATTCGTGGAAAAGATTTGTTTGGAAAGAATGCCCAGGAACTATGTTTGGTTCCCAGTGTACAGATACCAGCTAAGTTCAAGGTCCCAGACTTTGAGAAATACAAAGGAAGTTCTTGTCCACAAAGCCATCTTTTGATGTATGCCCGGAAGATGTCTACTTATGCAGATAATCATCAGTTGCTTATCCATTACTTTCAAGACAGTTTGACTGGTGCCGCACTGAAGTGGTACACAGGTTTGGATAGCACCAATATTCGAACTTTCAATGACTTAGGCGAGGCCTTTGTCCGACAATACAAGTATAACTCGGATATGGCTCCAGACAGAGATCAGCTTCGATCCATGGCTCAGAAAGACCATGAAGCTTTCAAAGAGTATGCCCAACGATGGAGAGAAACTGCTGCTCAGATTAATCCACCGTTAAAAGAGAAAGAGATGACAAAGATCTTCTTGAATACTCTCAGTCCATTTTACTATGAACGCATGATTGCTAGTGCTCCAAGTGATTTCACCGAAATGGTAAACATGGGGATGCGTCTAGAAGAAGGAGTCCGAACCGGACGTCTAACTAAAGAAGGTGGATCTGCAAGCGGAACCAAAAAGTTTGGAAGTGGTTTCCCAAAGAAGAAAGAACAAAGTGTTGACATGGTATCCCAAGGAAAGCCAAGAGGAAATGTCAATCGTCTACGACAGGTTGCTGCCATTGCGCCAGCCGTTAATACCGCACCGAATCCGGGTTTTACTCCGCAGTTTCAACAGCAACAGCCTCGACAACAGGCTCAGCAGTTTAACAATAATCAGAATCGTGTACAAAGAGCTCCACAGTTTGATCCGATTCCAATGACCTACACAGAATTGTACCCTGCTTTGATTGAAAGAGGTCTCGTTCAAACTAAAGCACCACCACCCGTACCTGAGAAACTACCATGGTGGTACAAAGCTGAGGTCTCATGCCCTTATCATCAAGGAGCACCTGGCCATGATCTCGAGCATTGCATAGCTTTGAAACATGAAGTTCAGAGGTTGGTAAGATCTAATTTCCTCTCTTTCAGAAATTTGAATCCAAATGTGCAAGCAAATCCGCTGCCCAATCATGGAGGGCATGTTGTAAACATGGTGTATGGATGTCCTGGTCCATATCGAGTCTATAATATCAATTTCTCAAGAGCCGATTTGGTGCAAATGCACGCTACTCTCTGTCGAGGGTCGAATTTTCGCCATCATCATTATGGTTCCTGTAGCATATGTTGTGTAGATTCTCATGGATGTTCGATTGTGAGAAGAGATCTCCAAGTGCTGTTGGATAATGGTACTATTCAGATCTATAGAAATAGGAATGAAAATGAAGTTAACATGATAGGATGCTATCCTCATGAGCTTTTAGTCTCAGATATCAACTCGGAAATGCCTATAGCTAACGTCATCGTTCCTCATTTCAACATGCCTGAGCGCATGGAAGTTACTTACAACAAGCCGAAGGTTCCTGTTGCTCCTTTGATCATTTGTCTACCTGGACCTGTTCCTTATGACTCTGACAAGGCAGTTCCATATAACTACAATGCTACAATGATAAAGAATGGACAAGAAGTTCCTTTACCTACTCTTTCATCTGTCGTGAACATCGCTGATGTGAGTCGAGTAACAAGAAGTGGACGTGTGTATACTCCACTACCTTCAAAGCAACCTGTTGCTCCTGCTACCGGACAAAATCCTGTCAATGTTCCAGTGGGAAATCCTGTGGAAACTCCTGTCAGTAATACAAACACTGATGTTGGTCAGTCCAGTGGAACCAATGTCAATCCTGACTTTGATGAAATTTTGAAGCTTATCAAAAGAAGTGAATACAAGATTGTGGATCAGCTTATGCAGACTCCTTCAAAAATTTCAATACTTTGATTGTTGTTAAACTCTGAAGCACACAGGGAAGCCCTGATGAGAGTTTTGGATCAAGCTTTTGTAGATCATGATGTGACTGTTGATCACTTCGATGGGATAATAGCCAACATAACAGCTTGCAACAATTTAAGCTTCTGTGATGAAGAACTCCCCGAGGAGGGTAGAAATCATAACCTTGCTTTGCACATTTCTATGAACTGTCAGTCAGACTCTTTGTCCAATGTGTTGGTAGACACCGGATCTTCCTTGAATGTGATGCCAAAGACGACTCTTGCTCGCTTGTCTTACCAAGGAATGCCTATGAAGTTCAGTGGTGTAGTTGTCAAAGCATTTGATGGATCGCGAAAATCTGTTATCGGCGAAGTCAACCTACCCATGACAATTGGTCCACATACATTTCAAATCACCTTCCAGGTCATGGACATTCAAGCTGCTTATAGCTGTCTGTTAGGACGACCATGGATCCATGAAGCAGGGGCAGTAACTTCTACGCTCCACCAAAAGTTAAAATTTGTAACAAATGGAAAATTGGTAACGATAAGTGGAGAACAAGCCTTGATGGTGAGCCATTTATCCAATTTCTCTTTTATCAGTGCCGATGATGTGGAAGGAACTCAGTTCCAAGGTCTCTCTTTAGAAGACGAATCTTCCAAAAAGAAAGCGTCAATCTCTTCTTACAAAGAGGCGATAAAAGTAGTGAAAGTTGGAACTACCATTGGCTGGGGGCAAGTTTTGATCCCTACCAAGAATGAAACTAGAGCAGGTCTCGGATGTTCACCAACATTCTCAAACTGCACCAAGAAGGATGAAACCCTTCGTCCGATCAAAGAAACATTCATTAGTGGAGGGTTCCTTAACCCAATTCCTCAAGAGGTTAATGTCCTTATTGAAGAATGTATCGAAGGTCTCCCCGATGACGAAGAAGAATGGAAATGTTATCTCAATGACTCAGGATACATATCTCAGGAAGAACCACATCCTCCTTCAGAGAAATCCAAAGGCAATGAAACTGAACCTGTTCCTGCAGAGATCTGGGACACCTTGGGACAACCAAGTGGAAAATTTGATTATATGGTGAAATATACAGCACCTGAAAGTTACAAGATTGCGATTGAGGATATCCAACCAACCGGATGGGGAGATTCCTTTGAATATAATAGTCAACCAGAAGAGGTTTATCAGCCCTGTCAATTTTCTCAGCAGCCTGAAATTACTGAAGATTTCGGATTCAACGCATCTGCCAAGATTGATAATCCTGAAGATGGTTATTATCACATAAATGCCATTTTTGAAGATGAAGGGGAAGATGATCCCGCAACTGACTCAGAAAGTGTCGCTGACAATGAGTCTCTTCATCCTGAAGACTGGGAAATACATCCTGAAAATTCTGAAGATTGTGACTCATCTTATGCTCTTCAAGAAGTAGAAGAAGACCGTTTCAACTCTACAAAGAACAAGAGTGACAAACCAGGACCTTCAAATCCTGCTCGACCAGCAGACGATGTCAATACTGAAGATAATTCTGGGGAGAATTTTCCTGAATACATAATACACAGAGGAGTTCGTTGCTACTGGAAAGCTGTCGACGTTCCAAATGTTGTTCGCCGCTCAAAGTAATCACCTCGCTGTTATTTTGACCTCCTGCCTTGCCCAAAGCAGAGAGATGTTTTATAGGGCTTCGCTTTTAAATATTCCGCCCAAATAACTTTGTGTATAGGGCTTTGTTTAAAAAGTTTCACTCTTTGTCCTGCCCAAGACAAATGAGTTTGTGTTTAGGGCTTTGTTTCAAAAATGAATCATAAATAAAGTGTCATTTTGAATTCCCTACATTATATGTTTTATTTTTGCTTTTTCTGGAAATGGTAATCCTAAAAAACCAAAAAAAAACCAAGAAAAAAAAACTTTTTCAATAATCTGCATACACTCCTGCATTCATAAATTTTCTGAAATAAATATAAATCACATGTGCAGATTTACTATTGATAAACCCATTGAATGCAATAACCCTATGCCCTCTCCCAACTTTGAGTTTCCTGTGTTCGAAGCCGAAGAAGAGGAAGAAGAGGAGATCCCGGACGAGATCTCTCGATTACTTAAGCACGAGGAAAGAGCCATTCTGCCTCACAAAGAGCCTTTAGAAAAGATCAACTTGGGTTCTGAAGAAGACAAAAAAGAAGTGACCATTGGATCGCTGCTTGATGCTGATATCAAGAGTAAGTTGACAGACCTTCTCAAAGAATATGTTGACGTGTTTGCCTGGTCCTACCAAGACATGCCTGGGTTGGATACCAATATTGTTCAGCATTACTTGCCATTGAAGCCAGAATGTCCGCCGGTTAAGCAGAAATTGCGAAGGACTCACCCTGATATGGCTAACAAGATCAAAGTGGAAGTTCAAAAGCAACTCGACGCAGGTTTTCTTGTCACCTCCGAGTATCCTCAATGGTTAGCCAACATTGTGCCAGTTCCGAAGAAAGATGGCAAAGTCAGAATGTGTGTTGACTACCGTGACTTGAACAAGGCCAGTCCAAAAGATGACTTTCCATTACCACATATCGACATGTTGGTTGATAACACCGCTAAGTTCAACGTCTTTTCCTTCATGGACGGGTTCTCCGGTTATAATCAGATCAAGATGGCTCCTGAAGACATGGAGAAGACATCTTTCATCACCCCATGGGGTACCTTTTGCTACAAAGTGATGCCATTTGGATTAAAGAATGCAGGCGCAACTTACCAAAGGGCAATGACTACTCTCTTTCATGACATGATGCATAAAGAAATAGAAGTTTATGTGGACGACATGATAGCCAAGTCCAGCACAGAAGAAGAACATATTGAATACCTTTTGAAGTTGTTTCAACGATTAAGGAAATATCAGCTTCGCTTGAATCCTAACAAATGTACTTTTGGGGTTAGATCTGGAAAACTCTTGGGTTTCATTGTCAGCCAAAGAGGTATTGAAGTAGATCCCGACAAAGTCAGAGCTATTCAAGAGATGCCTGCACCAAAAACTGAAAAGCAAGTTAGAGGATTTCTCGGACGATTAAACTATATCTCCAGATTCATCTCTCAAATGACTGCTACTTGTGGGCCGATTTTCAAGCTTCTACGCAAATATCAAGGGGTTGTATGGACTGAAGATTGCCAGAAAGCGTTCGACAGTATCAAAGAGTACCTGTTAGAACCACCGATATTGATTCCTCCAGTTGAAGGAAGACCACTAATCATGTACCTTACCGTGTTGGAAGAATCCATGGGCTGTATGCTTGGGCAGCAAGATGAAACCGGTAAGAAGGAGCATGCCATCTATTACCTGAGTAAGAAATTCACAGATTGTGAGTCTCGTTACTCCATGCTCGAAAAAACATGTTGTGCTTTGGCTTGGGCTTCAAAACGTCTCCGCCAATACATGATCAACAATACTACTTGGTTAATCTCCAAAATGGATCCGATCAAGTATGTCTTTGAAAAGCCTGCCTTAACAGGAAGGATTGCCCGATGGCAAATGCTGTTATCTGAATATGACATTGAGTACCGTGCTCAAAAAGCGGTCAAAGGAAGCATTCTCGCCGATCACTTGGCGCATCAACCAATTAATGAATATCAATCTCTCAAGCTTGACTTTCCTGACGAAGATGTCTTGTACTTGAAGATGAAAGATTGTGACGAACCGTTACCTGAAGAAGGTCCTGATCCTGGATCAAGATGGGGCCTAATTTTTGATGGAGCAGTAAACGCTTTTGGCAATGGAATTGGGGCAATCATCATCACTCCCAAGGGTACTCATATCCCGTTCTCCGCGAGATTGCTGTTTGAGTGCACCAACAACATCGCAGAATATGAAGCTTGTATCATGGGTCTCGAAGAAGCCATTGACTTAAGGATCAAGATCCTCGACATATATGGAGATTCAGCTCTCGTGATCAACCAAATCAAAGACAAGTGGGAAACTTACCACCCTGGCTTGATTCCTTACAGAGATTATGCAAGACGTCTGTTGACTTTCTTCAACAAGGTTGAATTGCATCATATACCTCGAGATCAGAATCGAATGGCAGACGCCTTGGCCACTTTATCTTCCATGTTCAAAGTCACTCATTGGAATGATATGCCTACAGTCAGAATTACACGCCTTGAAAGGCCCGCCTATGTGTTTGCAACTGAAGTAGTCATCGATGATAAACCGTGGTTCCACGACATCAAACGCTTCCTTCAAACTCAAGAGTACCCACTTGGGGCATCAAACAAAGACAAGAAAACTCTAAGGAGACTTTCTGGCAGTTTCTTCCTGAACGGAGATGTGCTATATAAAAGAAACTTCGACATGGTTTTGCTCAGATGCGTGGACAGACACGAAGCAGACATGTTAATGCATGAAGTGCATGAAGGGTCCTTTGGAACTCATTCAAATGGGCATGCAATGTCCAAGAAGATCTTAAGAGCAGGATACTATTGGTTGACAATGGAATCTGATTGTTACAAACACGTGAAGAAATGTCACAAGTGCCAGATCTACGCAGATAAGATCCATGTGCCACCGACTCTACTCAACGTTCTCTCATCTCCGTGGCCTTTCTCCATGTGGGGTATCGACATGATTGGAATGATCGAACCGAAAGCTTCAAACGGTCATCGTTTCATCTTGGTAGCAATTGATTACTTCACTAAATGGGTCGAAGCAGCATCTTATGCCAATGTTACAAGACAAGTGGTTGTGAGGTTTATCAAGAATAACATCATTTGCCGATATGGTATTCCCAGCAAGATCATTACTGACAATGATTCAAACTTGAACAACAAAATGATGAAAGAACTGTGTGAGGAATTCAAGATTGAGCATCATAACTCTTCTCCTTACAAACCAAAAATGAATGGCGCCGTCGAAGCCGCTAACAAGAACATTAAGAAGATCGTCCAGAAAATGGTCGTCACTTACAAAGACTGGCATGAAATGCTGCCATTTGCTTTACATGGGTACCGTACTTCAGTGCGTACTTCAACAGGGGCAACTCCCTTTTCTCTAGTATACGGCATGGAAGCTGTGCTCCCCGTAGAAGTTGAAATACCATCAATGAGAGTCCTCATGGAGACTAAATTATCAGAGGCTGAATGGTGTCAAAGTAGATACGATCAGTTGAACTTAATCGAAGAAGAACGTATGACTGCTCTATGCCATGGACAGTTATACCAAGCAAGGATGAAACAAGCTTTCAACAAAAAGGTTCGACCTCGTGAATTTCGAGAAGGCGACCTCGTGCTTAAAAAGATCTTGTCTTTTCAACCAGATTCTAGGGGCAAATGGTCTCCTAATTACGAAGGCCCGTATGTTGTCAAAAAAACATTTTCTGGCGGCGCCATGACTCTTGCAACCATGGATGGTGATGAACTCCCACATCCTGTGAATGCTGATGCAGTCAAGAAATACTTTGTCTAAAAAAATACAAAAGAACAGCTCGGTAAGTTGAAAACCCGCAAAGGGCGACTTAGGCAAAAATGAGCGTCTCGGTGGACTGAAAAACCGAAAGGGCGGTCCAGGCAAAAATTAGAGACAAAAACAGAAAAAATTCATCCTGGTAGATTGAAAACCTGAAAGGGCAATCTAGGCAAAAATTAGGGATTCATGACAAAGTAACTGCATCAGTCCATACTTCGTCACCTGAATCGTCTTTTCCATCAAAGGGTCTACGATCAAATCATCGCCAATCTGAAGCGACAAGCACAGTTGGAACTCAAAGTTATTAGAGGGAATAGTGGTTATTGCTTTCAATGTAGCCTTTTCCGCATAATTACCATTTCCAACTTTTGAAAATACTCTATGGAATCACGCCTTTAGCTGATTACCATCCTATTAAATAAATTTGAGCCTTGTGCCCATTTGTTTGCAATCTTTAATTTCTTTCAGCTTTCAAAATGACGCTTTAATTGTGTTATTCACTTTTGGGAGAGAAAAAATAAGTTTTAAATGAATTTACTTCACTTTTCTTTTTTTCAAAATAAAAGCGAAACTTTCCTTTGAGTTGTGAACAACGGCAGGAACATCTGCAGTTGTCTCCGTAGGATGAACAAAAGGGTTCTCCCTGGAAAATTGTTGAGACAACGGTATTCTGGTCCCATAAAAGAATTCTTGAAGTAATTACCCCTCGAGGTGAAGAAGCTCTTCTATCCCCAGTGAAGAAGGTCTTTTATCCCTAGTGACGATGATTTCCAATCTCCAGTGAAGAAGCTCTTCCATCTCAGTAAAGATGCTTATCTTCCCCAGAGAAGTTTAAAACATGCAACACCATTCATCACCCGTGTTATCTGCACCGTGTTGAAGAACATTTGCCAAGTATCTGGTTGTATTGCGACGTCGGTCCCTTTCTAGTATACTTCTTTGTCTGTCAGTATTGTCAGCATGCATGCTACATTCATGACATTCATCATTCATACACATTTGCATCATTTATGCATTCTTGCATTCTTCGATGTTTGCTTCAAAATCACTTGTTCAGGATATACCTATCCTCAAAAAAAAAAAAAAAAAAACAGGTATGGGCGTGTCATCTCTCCAATAGATTGTCACCCATAAGCAGAAATAAAATCTTCCTTCTCCAGTTCCCCACTGAGATCATCCCTCGTGGAAGAAGGTTGCTTCAGTTTCTCCTCTCGAAACAAAGGAGGAAATCCCCAGTTGAGTTCATTCCTCATGGGAACAAAGTCTTGTTTGACTGTTTCTTTCCAATTCATTCTTGGTTAGAACTTTGTCTTTACCAAAGATTCAAATTCCGATTCTCCAAATAGAGTCAAGAAAAAACAGACAATAAGCAATAGCCTCATCATCTGAGCAGCTTATGTCTCTTTCAAAAGCTCTTTTCCTCTCAAGGAAATCAATCATGAATGAAGACCATTTGACAATCAGGGCCTTATTACTATTCACAAGGCTGAATAACCAGTAATTTCCCTAACAAAGTCTCCAAGATCATTTTATCACTTGGCTGATAATTGATCACAAGGCTGGTAGTCGGTAATCCTTTTGTTCTGGTTATATTATTCAACATGTCTATCACCATGCTGATAGTCGGTAATATTAACCAAACCTTTGAAACTCTTTTTACCTTGTCAAGTCTATCACCATGCTGATAGTCGGTAATACAGTTTCATACCTTTCACCTTCGCATTATTAAACAAGTCTATCCCCATGCTGATAGTCGATAATGTTGATAGGTAAGCTTTTCTTACAAAGCTATCATTCCCCCGGTGAAGCATACACTTGCTTTCCCGAAAAAGAACAAAAATGGATTCTCTTCCTTAAAACAGATTGAGGCATCCTTCCCAATCTCTTTTCCCCAGTGGAGTCAGTTCTTGATATTCCCTCGGTAAAGATATCCTTGCATCATTCGCAATTTTGGTATCTTAGGTCCAAAATTCGCGTCTTCTGATATTTAAGTCTCTTCCACCCTATCAAAACGAAGATTTTCAATCTTCATGTCTCAGGTTGAAGAAACTTAAATAGGGGCATCTGTCATACCCCAATTTTTGACCTAAGATACCACCTCATATCATTTGCATATGCATCATTTGCATCTCTAACAAATTGCATAGCTTGTGTTTGCTACTTGTGCTTAGCAGGGTTTAATCAGGAAATCACTCATCAGTACAAGTAACAATCAATTAGGGCTTTGTTCTCCCTTCATTTCAAATGAATCATCTTCATCAACAATCAACATTTGGTCCTCAGAGATTCACTTCAACAAGCTCAAAGGCACTGAACCAACCAGATTAGGGTTTTGACTGAAGATAGCATACTCCTGACTTTTGCTCAGGATTTGACCTAAAGACTTGGGACATGACCTCAAGACCCCAAGTGCATCATTTTGACCTAATCCATTGGCTCAGAACATCTCCTATACAAAGATTGATCAGACAAATCCTCAGAATTAGGGTTTTGAACTATCAGGGACTGAAATCAGGGATCACATTTGGGAAACCCTAAAAATCCCCAGGAAGTCAATCAAAGGTTTCAATCATCTTCAAATAATCCCTATGACAATATACAATGGAAATTGTATCTCAATTCAAGACCTACAGGCATCAATTTCATCAGGTCGACAATTAGGGTTTTTGACCTAATTCACTGAACAACTGACTTTTTAATCAGGACATGGTGCCACAACTCAAATCATGGCTCAATATCCTCAAATGCTTCAATATAATCCATTCATACTATTCATTTGGTGAGGATAGCCTGTTTCATTTGAAATCTCCAGAAACGCGATTCGTCTGAAAAAGTCAACTGTACAAGATCACCATTGACTTTTGGGGAATTTTGGTCAACCATGACTTTTGAAGTTTTAAATCATCAATATATGATATGAGAAGTCATTTGATCAAGAAAAATCAAGAAAATCAATCAAGAATCAAAAGTCAAAAGTTTGACTTTTCATACTTAGAAAAATTTCTAAGTGTTTTTCATGGCTTTTTCCAAACTTTGGAAGGGAATTTCTCAAAATTTCACCTACAAACTGAAAAAAACTTCCAACATGAAAGTTGTAGATTTTGATCCAATAAACAACTTTGACACATATAAATTTTTTCCATAAGATCAACCATTTAAGAGATATGGTGCTTCAAAGTTGGTACTTTTTGAAAACTTCACTTGAAATCTCATTTTCTTCAAAGTTCATGGATCTTTTTCACCAATTTCCTTAAAGGTCTTGAAGAAACTTTCAACTAGGGTTTTGAAGTGTGTAATATGAGCTTTCCAAAATGTCCAAGAGCATGAAAAAATATGGAGTGTAGCCATGGTTTTGAATTTTGACATTAGTGACCATTATGCTTGAATTTTCACCATTTTCTCACAAAGTTCTTATACTATATGACCAATAATGCAAGATATGATCAAATAAAATGATGCAAGCAAGAATCTTATCTTTATGATCAAGTTAGAAGAATTTGTGAAACACTTGAAAGCTTTAACCATGGTTAAGCTTTGTAATTATGAGAAAAATATTCCATGCCATTTTTTTCCACAAAATTCATCATGGCATTTTCAATTTGCAAGCAATCCAATTCATAATCTTTGCCTATAAATAGAAGGCCTCACTTCATTGCAAATGACTCCAAAACTTGTCCAAGAACTTGTTTTCTCATTCTTCCATTTTTTTCAAAGTTCTTAAGTTTTCAAAGTGGTTAGAATGCCAAATTGCAAATCTTGCAAGTTCTAACCAAAGGAGTCATTCAAACTTCTTCCAAATACCATTTAGAAGTTGTTTGAATCTTAATTGAACCAATTCACAAGCCAAAACAACTTTCATGCTTGTTTTCACCATTCAACCTCCATATATGCACAAAGTGAGCCTTAACATGCAAACTCATAATCCACTCGTGCATTTCTTGATTTATCATTTCAAATACCTCACATATATCATATAGAAGTGATCCAAACCATAAAACAACTTCTGGAACACCTCCATCAACATCTCCATATCTCACTTTTTCATATTACGAGTTGATTTGGATAGAGAATTCTAGAAGGATTCCAAGAAAGCTAAGCACATCAACACACTCCTGGGAGGTCATAGAAGCTGTAGAAATCATCAAAACACTTATGGAAGTTGCTCCAAGCAAAATCACATTTTCACACTTTGATGTAAGTTTTCATTTTTCTCTTCTGTTTTTTGCTTATTTCCGTGAGCTACACTTGAAATAAATGAATTCTACATACATATTTGGATTCCTCATGAAATTCCCTTCGAAACGGTATATTGGAACGCCTGATTTGATGAAAAAATGAGGAATTTATGAAGGTTTGAAAGTGGAAAAAATCACCCAAAAAGGGAATACGGGTTGGAAGATGATGAATAGTGTTTTTCACTTTTTATTTTCTTTTGTTTTTTTTCCTATTTTCTTATTTCTTTTAATGATCAAAACTTATCATTTTAACTTCATTTTTTGCACACTTCTCATTTAATATATATATTTTATGAATGTCCAAAAAAATCCCAAAAAATATATTAGATGCATATTTATGTTTATGTTTCTAACTATTTTCTCTCTTTTCATGAAAAAAAACACAAAAATATCTTCTTTTAAAATTAATTTTCTTTTGATATTTTCATATAATTTTCGTGTAATTAATCATTTAAGTTATCTAATTTATCTTTGGTTATTTTGCACACATCACTTGAATTTTCTAACTTCATCCGAGACTCCGAGATTATTTCTCCGTTGTCTTTTGGATTTGTCTGTTTTGTTTGGTTTTCCATTTGCTGTAGAAGTCCTTAAACAATTACTGGATGATCAAAGAATGCTGTAAGCTGTGAACTTATCTGACGTTCTTTTCTACTGGTGTGAATGCCTAACATCTGAAGATCAAGGTAACACCTCAAACTCAGAAATCCAATTTTCTCATTCTTCGAGGTAAGCCTAAAACTCAATCAATTGTTTTCACAA
This sequence comes from Vicia villosa, assembly GCF_029867415.1. Classification (NCBI taxonomy): domain Eukaryota; kingdom Viridiplantae; phylum Streptophyta; class Magnoliopsida; order Fabales; family Fabaceae; genus Vicia; species Vicia villosa. The sequence goes on along the minus strand of NW_026705502.1, from coordinate 276,570 downwards.
CAGTAATCAAGTCACTTTCAAATCATCCATTGTTTTTCAAAACAGTGGGGCCTCTCGAATATTAGAGAGTGTAAGTCCCATTTCTTTTCTTTTTATATAGTCTTCAAAACAAATAAACTTTTCAAACAAATCTTCAAACAAAAGCGAAACCTCGCGTCCTGTAAAACAACAATCAACCATGTTTTATAAAATAAAACACGGGCCTCCACGTAGGTATAAGTCCCAAGCCCTTTTGTACATACCCATCCCAGTACATGAAATTAGGTATTTCATTGTACGCCTTTTTGTACACACACCGTTTTGTACATATCTCGATCAATTTGATTTTTAACTTTGAATAACAAACCAAAAATGAAGGTTTCTTTAAATCTTCTCAAAAATATACCTTGGGCCTCCATGTAGGTATAAGTCCCAAGCCCTTTTGTGAATACCTGTTTACATAGCTTTGAGTAAACTCAAGTGGACTTTTCCCCGAGTATAAGTCCCGAGCCCCCGTATATACAAATGGATCATGCTTACAGGTATATTTCCTTCATAAACTCCATTATATACACACACTTTGTCATATATATATTTTTTCATACCTGTTCATGTTTGTTCATACTTGTTCATGCTTGTTCATATGTGTGATATGTGTGCTTGTTCAACTTAGTACAACACTAGGTTCCCCATAGCCTCCTATTGGGCTTCGTGCAAAGAATCTCCACTAGTTTAGGTTAGGACATAGAGTATGGTTTCCCGGTGAAATCGCTCTAAGAGCTCAAACCAACTATACCATGCCTCCCCTTGGGCTTTGTACAAACGAGTGACCCTCCTATAGCCTCCTCTTGGGCTTACAATGCAAGGACCCAGGATTGTCCCTCCCATAGCCTCCTCTTGGGCTTACAATGCAAGGACCCTCGGATAGCCTCCTCTTGGGCTTCGTACAAGGACCCACGGGCTTCTTATAAGCATCCCCAATATCCAAATCAAATACCCTAGGAGATTAGACATTTATCATCTCTATGATAGGAGTATCTCTTCTATATCATCACAAACAATCAATCAAATCAAACTCTTTTTTGCCACGAGGCTGGCTAATCAATCAAACTCTTTTTCGCCACAAGGCTGGCTAATCAATCAAACCGTTTTGCCACCATACTGGCTGATTAATCAAAGTTTTTGTCACAAGGCTGACTTCATTGAAACTTTTGCCACAAGGCTGGCTGATTAATCAAAGTTTTTGTCACAAGGCTGACTTCATTGAAACTTTTGCCACAAGGTTGGTTAAACAACAAAAACATCTTTATCATTCTAAGCACCCTAAGTGGCATGGCCCCGGGCTTATAATGAAAAGATTTTCAAACAAAAAATCAAACAGATGTATGTGATGATATAGATTAGATACATCGAACATTTAGATGACATTTGTCTCTTATCCTTTGCTTCCACTAGCATAAGTGGGAACTACGATTGCTCTGACTTTCTCAACATCCCTTTGAGAATACGTAGGCACAAGGTCGATCCTTGGCGAGCAAAATAAAACAAAAAAAACCACTCAAACCTTAGCACCCGTAGACCCCGAGCTACAGATGCTCTGATTCCCTCTAAGGGATATGTATGCAGAGGATCGCGATGATCTTTGCGAGCATAATCAAACAAACACCTTAGGTCCCACCTATTTCACAAGAACCTCTCAAGAATGGAATAAACAAAACGAAGAAACCTATAGAGTACTATAGATACGTTGGGTGCTAATACCTTCCCTTCGTATAACCAACCCTCTTACCCAAGATCTCTCCCCCACTTTTAAGGTTATTGCAACTTTTTTCCTTTTCCTCTTTTGGAAACAATAAAAAGTTTGGTCCGTACAAAAGAAAAATCATTTTTTGAGCACTCGAGCCCAAAGAAGGCATCAGGTGTCTCATCCCGAAAAAAAACAACGATTTTTCCCCGCGACATCTGCTTGTCAATCAGATATATTATATACTTCTGAAAATATCTCTTATGTTCTTTGAATTGCTTTGTCTTTCCCATTCTTACCTTTAAAATGGGATGAGATGAAAATGTTCACACAAGATGACTGTATTTATAGAAGAAAATACGAGATTTCGTTCAAATTTGCTTAGAGATCGCATTGGAAAGTTGTGTATGTTAAGATATAATCTTATATATCTCGTAACTTAAGAATTTAGTACTAGTCCTCTTCTTCAATCTATAAGACTTCTGAAAAATGCTTGTTCTTTTAGTTTTTTAAACTGATTGATGTGTGAGCAATTTCTACGAAATTAATAGGAGTATTAATTAATGAGAAATTTTGTGTAGCATACAGACTGTTTTCATTAAAAGAAAACTAGTACAAAGAAGAACTTAAGGCTATTAATGAATATTGAGAAATTTAAGAACCATCTATGGAGATTTTTGGATGATTCGTCAATTCATCCAAATAATCCAAGTAGTCTTGGTTAGCCTCATTTTCATTAGGAGGAGATTCCTCCCACATGTTTCTTTGAATTGCTTCAACGGCTCTACTACTGCTTCGAGTAGTTACTCCAGTAGAAGTATCAACTACATCAACAATATATTAAACATGAGACGGAGAAGCCTTCTTAGCCTTATAATTTTCCTCCTTGACTAGCTTCTTTTGTTGCACAATTTTCTCAGCATCTCTCTACCTTTGGTGGTCTTCGCCTGCCCATGACAATAGACGATATAAACCTAGAAGAGAAATTTGAGTTGGTAAATATGTATGGTCTCTGCTTTTATAGAAAAAATTTCCTTGGAAATGAATCCTGAGAATCTTATGGCCATACTTCTCGAGCTTTATTACCTGTGCATATCTATTAGAATCTCATTATGACCTTCTTGAAATTTTTAGTCTAAATGCTTATAAATTAACACACTTTCTGATTACTCACCTACTCTCCTTTTTTGAAAAAAAGTCTATATAGTCCTATTCCTTCCTACTCTGTACCTTTTATTTTTTTCTCTCCCTTTCTTAGTTTTTTTGTTGATGACAAAAAGGGGAGAAATAAGAGAGTGTTTTATAAAGAGAATAAAAAATATAATGTTTTTATTAGAACCTGAACTCCAGAAATTTGGAAGTACTCATAAAATAAATTTTATGCTATGTGCTAAAGTTTATTTACATTTTGAACCCACCTTAATCAACCTGTGAACATTTGCATAACTATTTTTTAAAATAAAAGCTTAATAACTCAAATAAGACTAAAAGGAGGAGGTACAAACCTCAACCTATGTTTTATTAGACTCAAAGGGAGTTTACAAACCTCAGGCTCTGAAGTTTCCAAAGTTCCTTTTCTGATTATTTTAAAAATAAAAGGTCTAATAACTTGGATAGGACTTAGAAGTAGCTACCAAACTCAACCTATGTTTTAGACTCGGACAAAGCTTACAAACCTCAGGCTCTGATGATGTCATGTTACTAAAACTGGTTTAAATAATTTGGATATGACCTACGTGGAGCTTACAAACCTCAATCTATGGTCTGTTAAACTCAGGGGAAGCTTACAAACCTCAGACTCTGATATTGTCAAATTATTGAAAGAAGGGATCCAACTTGGATAGAGATCAACAAGTGTGCCACTAGCTCTTTCGAGTGGAAAAGAATCAACTATATCAATCAATATCAAGGGGATATGGGATTATATCTCTACTATGATGATTACTCATGCCTAATCTTTAGAATTTTTTTAAAGAAAGCAACAAATGGAAAAATATTTGAATGAAGTTTATTATCAAAAGAGTTTAAAGTTTGAAAACAAAGAAGATTTTGAAAAGGAGAGAGAAATATTTGAAAATTTAAGAAGATGGGCAAGATATGAAAGGACTATCCTAAATCATAAATACTCTAATGAGCAAAGAGATGATAAATGTTAAAGTGAGTAACAAAAAAAAGGCACAAAATTAAAATGCAATAAATGGTAAATGGCAATAACATAAAGAGCAGAAAAATAAAGTGCAGAATACTAAATTCCAATAAAATAAAAGTTAGTACAATTATATGGTCAATTATTAGTATTAGAAATAATAATCCGGTTCGGAACAAAATTAGCGCTATGTAAAGCAGACGTACATGAACTTATATAGAAGTTGCACCTTGTTGTACCCCAATTTTTGACCCAGAGATCCCATCTCATTTTGAAAACAGTGTGATCGTCATCATCATCATCATCATCATTACCATAATCATACATGCATCATTTACTAACCCAAAATATACAAAAAAGGGATTGTGTTTGTTTGTTACTTGTTTCTCAAGGTAGGTGACTGATCAAGAAACTCAGACTAATTAGGGTTTTGAGGCCCACCAAGGAGCTAACCATTCTCATATACTCAAGTGATTCCCCTTATCAAAATCCAAGCCCAAGTGTGGTTCAATTCAAGGTCAACAACTTTCAACTTCATCTGGTCCAAAATTAGGGTTTTGACCTAATTCATCTAGGGAGTTGACTTTTAGTAAAAACATGGTTCCATGGCTCAAATCATGATTCAAGGATCTCCAATACATCATTGTAATCCAATCACATCATTCATTTGGTTGGGAGAGCCTGATTCAATTGATACTTAGAAAAATGCAATTCATTTGGAAAAAGTCATATGTTCAAGATCACCTTTGATGTTTAATGAATTTTGTCAACCATGGACTTTTGAAGGTCAAAATCATAAATATATGTTTATTGAAGTCATTTGATCAAGAAAAATCAAGAAAATCAATCAAGAATTCAAAAGTCAACAATTAGGGTTTGACTTTTTCATGAAGAAATGCATGATTTTAACTCAACTTTAAAAGGCCATAACTTTCTCATCCCTTGATAAATTTTTTGTTCCAAAGCTCATTTTGAAGAAAAAGTCAAGATCTACAACTTTGTCATCATGTAAAAATTCTCAAAAGATCAATTATTTTTAACTTACGGAGCTTGAAAGTTAGCTACTTTTTTTAAAAAAACACTTAGCAAAAATTTCAAAGTGTTTTAACCTAGTTTTCTTTCAACTTTGTGGGCATTTTACACTAAGATGCAAGATGAATTTGAAGAAACACCAAACACGAAAGTTGTAGAGCATATTTAGGGCTTTTCAAAAAGTTCTAGAACACCTCCATAGCATTTGTGAACTATGATTTTAGAAGGGTTAAAGTTAGGACTCCATTCTTGAATTTCAAGCCATTTCATGAAGAACCAAGCTATGAACTTTGAACCAAATCTTCCTAATCCTTGTTTGAAGACCCTCTTACTTGAGAATCCACCCATAATCAGAGGATTACACTTTCTTTTGGGTTATAATCCAAGTGTTTCAATCATTATCCATTGGAGTTGTTCATTTATGGCATAAAGGCTTGACTTCCATTTTGGAAAAGCAAATTTTAATCACAAAGTCCACTCTCCTTGAGCTCCCAACTTGTTCCTTCTGCATACACTCAACCAAAAGCTCAGACACAACATGTTTAAAGGGATCAACCACTCCAAGCATGCTTGTACTATGCATTGGAACAATGTTTTCCACTTTGCTTCAAAAACAAGTCATCAAGTCTTAAGACTCAATCTGATCAGACTTAAGCCCTAATGTTTCCCTATAAATAGAGATCATTTCTAAGCTTCAAAACACACCAGAAATCCCCCTCAAACTTTTCTGAAACTCTCTCAAATCATAAGTATCAAAATTTCTCCATTTTTTTGAGCTTTGAAGTCCATAACTTCGAATCTTTTCCCTCTTGCAATTTCTTTGCAAACCAATCATTCAAACACACTCCATATAGCATATAGACACTTATGTATGCACTGAAACTCAACTGAAATACTTTAATCAAAACCTCAATATCTCACTTGCTCACCTCTGTAACTCGAGGTCTTCAGAGAGATTGAGGTGCTTTCAATCCAAGGTGAGCATTGCAAAAACTTCCTGGGGACTCAGGGAAGCTATTAAGATCATTACAACACTTCTTGAACTGCTCTAAGTCAACTTTCAATTTCTAGTTACAGAGGTAATTAGCTCATCTTTGAACTTCATCATTTAAGCATCAATTTTAACATTTCTTGATACCAGATTGCTTGCTTTGATGTGTTGAATGATATCCCTAAGGTATTAGAGATTGATTTTGCATATTAGTCATTTAATTTGAATTTGAAATTTTAGGGTTCTTCACGTTTTCTGGAAAATTAATGAGTTACAGTTGATTTAAATGAATGATTGACACTTGGTTGAATTCGTGATGAAAAACTAAGCAACTTTCATGTTTATAATTTTGAAAATGATTGAGTATTGATGATGATCCAATTTTCTGAAAATGGTTGTCTCAAGGTTGAAGATGAAGTTAATCTTTCAACTTCGTGAACTTGTTTTAATGTATTTTAAGTGGTTTGCATTCTAATAATTGACTACATCGTTTTCCCTAGTGGCTGAAATGCGCGTTTTAAGGATTTCCTCTCCAAGGTAGGGGTGTTCGCGGTACGGTTTGGGCGGTTTTGTCGAAAAAAATCATCCGAACCGCAGGAGCAAAAAGTGTGCGGTTCGGTTGGCTTTTAGAAATAAATTTGAACCAAACTAAACCAATGCGGTTTGGATTAGTTCGGTTGGTTCAGTATTTTTTACAAAAATTTATTGAGCCATACATGCACATATTGATGACAACATAACTTTTTATTTAGTCATTTATGCGTTATCAAATTACAATAAAATTCATCATATTTCAATAACAACTTTTCATTTAATATACAAAAATAATATTAGATAAAAGTGGAATAAAAAACATAAAATAGTAGCATAAAATAATATCAAAATCATTATAATGAAATATAAAAAAAAAGGTGATGAAATATTAGAGAAGATGAAAAAGAAAGAGCAGAAGAGATGTGATTAGATAAGAAGAGGAACATTAAAAACGTAACTGGAAGAGAGAACAGGAGAATAAAAATAATAAGATGAAAAAGAAAGAACTTAAGAGATGAAAGACTAAAAAAGAATATGTGATATGTATTTGGAAAAGAAGATGAGAAGAAGGTGCAATACCGCTAGGAGAGATTTGAGAAGACTTAAATTGAAACCTTAAGTGTGAGGAATAGAAAATAATTCGTAATTGTAAGGCTAAGGTATAATAGGTTTGAGTTTGGGTTGGATATAAGTTAATTAAAGTTTGGGGGTTGTAACATAATGCGGTTTGGTTCGGTTTGTAAAATACAAACCGCAAACCAAACCGAACCGCATGGTTTGTTAAAAAATGACTCAAACACATCCGAACCAAATGCGTTTTTTTGCGATTTCAGTGTGTTTTGGTTTGCCTCTGAGGTTTTTTATTGGGCCGGTTTGGTTTTGAACACCCCTACTCCAAGGGCTTGGGTTCGAATCCCCCCTTTTTCACTTTTGAGTTTTATTTTCATTTTTAACCATTTAGAACTTGTTTTACTATTTTGTTAACTGATTGGAACTTATAATTACTTACAAGCGCCTGGCCTGTTGGCTAAGGTTTTAAGCTGCAACCATGAGGGCATGAATTCAACACTCTCCAAGTGCAAACCCATTTTTTAGCACTCATTTATTTCATTTTTAATTCAACTTTGATAATTTATTTAAAATAACATATCAGATTATTTTAACTTGAAATTTTGTATTCTCTCTATTTATCTTGTCTATTTTTAGAATATATTTTAAAATCACAAAAATATTGATTATTTAATTATTTTAAAATTAAATAAAAAACAAGCATTTATTTATTTAAAAGACTTTTAAATCAACTTCTCTTTTAATATTTTCACCAAGTAACTTGTATATACTTTTGTGAAAACCAATTAGGGTTAAGATAAAGTCAATCTTGAAGATCATAACATTTTCCCTTAGTCAATCTACTTATGATTTTATTTTAATCAACTTTTAATGATTAGGTTTAGGTGTACATGATCCCTTGATCTTTTTGATCTTAAATTCTTAATACAATACCATGTTGATATAACTTTTTGCTATGATATCTATTTGTTTATACCCTTGTACATATACTTGTTGATTTACATGTTTGTACATTTATACATTGGTTATGTTATATATATATATATATATATATATATATATATATATATATATATATATATATATATATATATATATACACGTACGTATGTATGTATATACACACACACACACACACACATTGTCTACTAACCACATTCATGAGACATACATCCACTATCACATCATATTCATTCATACATGACATGATCTTGAGGTATGTCATCCTTTTATTCATCAAACTTTTATCCTTGAGCCCATACATTGATATTGTTAAACTCACCCTTGAATGTATCCATGATACACATGTTATATCACACACACTTGAGATATTCATCATGATTGATTGCTTAAGATGTTGTCTAAACTCCAAAGGAATGGAAATAATATTGGCTAAAATTGTCAAGGTACTCACTCTATTTTCCAACTCTTATACTTTGTGCTTCGTATTGTTAAAGCTTTGTACCCCACTTGTTTTAAAATGGTTTTGTATTTTTAAAGCTAAACCCTTAGTTTTGTATTGTTAAAGCTCAACCAACCTCTTTTAAAATCACCCTTGCCTTGCATTCTTAAAGCTTGCCACCTTTTAAAAACTTGTAAAGTATTGTTAAAGCTCAACATTTAAAAAAAACATGTTGAGTATTGTTAAAGCTCAACACCAAAAAAGATTTTGCCACTTGACTCTTTATTTTTCTTTTAAGAGGAACTACAAAAGCTCTGACTTCCCTATTGCACTTAAGGGATATGTAGGCCTAAGATGCGATGTCTTATCGAGCTCACTTTTAAAATCTTCTTTTCTCATCCTCCCATTCTATTTAAACAAAACACAAAAAAGCAATGTTATAACAATAACAATGATAATATATATTTCAAAAAGGTTCCTACGGAGTACCGTAGATGTGAGGGGTACTAATACCTTCCCCTTTCATAACCAACCTCCCGTACTTAGATCTTCGATAAGTTTATTAGTTTTGATTTTTAAAAACTTTTATGAATTTTATTTCGCTCTTTCTCCCATTTCCTTTGGAAATAATAAAGCGCGATGGCGACTCTGTTAAAACAAATGAGCTAAGTCAATCAATGGCTCTAGTCTCACAAATTTCACCGCTATACACCTATCGGAGGTTGGCCAATAACAATTTATGTGTTTAAGAACAAGTTAGAGAAATGTTATTAAGAATCATTCTCTTGAAACAACTCTGAAATTAGAGCAATTTGGTTGAGAATTTCATCAGAACAAAGTTCACTTAAACAACTCTGAAATTGAACTTGTCTTGCTTTGAATATGCCTCCATTCTTCTTCCTTTAGTTCTGGTTAGATTCAATGAAGTTCAAGGAAGCTAACTGAATGGAGAATTTGAGTGATTGAGGTGTGGAAATGAAAAAACAAATTTCAAGCTTAAGAGTTCAAATGGGATCTTAGCAGAGGTGTTTTGGCTATCAAAAGCTTGGGAAATGAAGGGAGAATGATCCTTATTTATAGTTGAGGGTGATGCAATTCTCAAACATGTGAGAAGGATCCATAATTATAGAATTCGTGTGAGCTTGCAAGGTGAAAAAAATGTGACCTCAAGTTTATCAAAATGCATCCAAAGCTTGAGTTTTATGGATCATTTTGCTTCTGAACACTTCACTAATAATGTTTAGACTAAAAAAACGCAACAATTTGGCTTGTAATTGAATATTAGAGCAATTTGAAATTTTGAGCAAAGCTCAAAAATCAGTTCCATGAAGCCTTATTAAAAAATGCACAACTCACAATGTAGGAGGCTTTATCTTGTAATTCTTTTTTTAATTGGAAGATCTTGCTACAAGGAACACAATGTGCCACGAAAGTCTCCATTTGGATGCTTGAGCACAAAGTTATGCATCTTTGAAATCAGGAAAAATCAACTGATTTTTATACTTAGAAAAATTTCTAAGTATAGAGCTTCAAAATGACCTGTAATGTCTAAAAGAATTCCAAGGTCTTCCTCAATGATTTAGCTCTTAATCCTTGAAGATGCTTTGTTTACCATATATAGAAGAGTTCATATCAAAAAGAGGCACTAAAAAATATTGAGAAATGAACAAGTTATGATTCTTAGAAGTTGATAGAAATTTCTTGAAAACTCCATAGATGACCTATAATCTTTTGCAAACTTTCATGATTTTCCACTCAAAATTAGCCCTTGGTCCTTAAAGATGGAGTGAAGTAGACTCACTCAAAATTATTGTACAAAAATATTGGGATAAAAATGATGGAAATTGAGTAAGAAAGTCTCTTTCAAGTAGATTGAGCAAAGACGTTCTGGATAGTGTGTTTGGGCAAGATGTCTCTTTCTGGTAAGATTGAGCATGAAGTCATGGGCGGGTGTGTCTAAGCAAATTTAGGTTTTTAGTATAGTAAAAAAAGCTCTTGTGTGACAAAGGGACTGGACTACGCTCAGTTTGGAAGGAACCAGGACAATTATTGTGTGTGATTTACTTATTGCTTCTGCACTTTAATATTCTGTTGCTGCATACTCCAACTTAGTATCCAAACTTGGTCGGATTCATAAGCTATTATTAAAAAGAGTAAAAGTTACCAAGAATACAATTCATCCCCTCCCCCTTCTTGTGTATTTTTCTCACCTTCAAAGGTTAATGACGTTGATTCAAGATCAACGTATTTGGTTCAAGAAGCACGGTGATCTCAAGCTTTGATCCATAATGCTCATCATTGTATTGTTCAGGAAACCTCGCTCCACTACACTTTCTACAATCCTCTCTATTTTTGGTTCCGCAACAGAACCATAACATTATCTATGGGAATCGACTTTTGATTCCTATGTTTCCACAATTTAACGCTCGATTTCAGATCTGAAATCCGAAAGCATTTCTGGCAGAGAAATCGAAGTCTAAAAAAGTTAATATATCGCCTTTGTCGCGATTGGATCCACCAAACAACAATCTAATATGGGTCGGCCGATCGTCTCGATCTTGCCCCTCCGTGAGATGACTCCAATAGTATTGAGCTTAGAATCAAGTTTTGGAGCGCTTCGGCTAACCAGAAACTATGATGAGAAGCCAGCTCAGATGTCTCATCATCGTAACAAAGACAATCAGGTCTCGAACAATCACGAAGGCGCTAGGACTGCGGAATGATAAAGGTATTGCGAGATGATAGGCATGCTCGGATGTGGTGTAACTCGGGGTATCAGACGATCAACATGGTATTCAATCAATAAATTAAGCAAGGGCCACATGGATTTCCATCGACAGAAAAATTCTTTAATTCTCTAATGTTGGTCTAATCTAAACAAAAGACTAATTGGACGACTGTGGTCTAAGTCATGGAGAGGGACGGATAAATGGGTTGTATTTTAAAAAAATAAATAATAATTAAACATGGCACACTCAAAAAATATACCTCAATTATTTGTTGAAACAGATAAAAACTCTCTCCTAAAACAAAACGCCATAACTTATTACTTATAAATATTTACAACACCAACCAGTTTAATAGGTTGAACCAATAACCAAAGTTGTGTCCGGTCCAAACAAGCACCAAAATTGGGCAGCAATCAAACCGGAAAAATGACAAAAAAAAACCGAAAAAAACCTTTTTTTTTGTTGTTGTTGTTGCAAAACCGGTGGTTTGGCAGTTGTAAAGTTGGACTAGATTTTCAAGTTTTGGTGAGTTGGGCCTTGCAATTATAGGCCTCATGCATTACCATGTCCATGTGAATTTAGCTACTGTGTGATCCTTTTTATTTATAGAGCATGGTCTCAATTCATAAACTCAAGCTACCTTACCAATGTGGGACTCAGAAAAAAAAAAAAAAAAGTTATACAGTCAGTGTGTTCTTAATCTATGCAATGCCATATTAAAACTTTTTCTAAACACTTGAAATAGATAAAATTAAATTAATAATGATAAAGAGTAATAATATTAATAATATTAGAATCCTATTAAAATTATAAATAAATATATAATATAGTAGATCTCTTTAATTTTTTTCTCACTTGTCTCAATTATTTTATCAAAAATATTTCCTTTCTAACTTAATTTAGTTATAATTTTTTTACTATTCAAATACTAAAAAATTATCAATTATTTAATGGTATGAAATTATGATTATTAAGTGATTTATTATATACTTTGATATAATATATTTTATTGAAATTAAAAATTAAAATATTTATATAATACCAATTCGATCTTGATTTAATCTCATTTAAATGTTTAAATCTTGAACTCTTATCTGTTCCAACTTATTGACCGGTCCAATTTTGATTACCTTACTAAAAACATAAACTAGTAATTGTTGTAAGTAATTTTAGTTTCTTTTAGGACTAAAAGAACACATATGTTTATGGTTAAATCATAACAAAAATAACAAAAATAGGATCCTATTTATTTTATCACAACTTAATTATAGCTAACCAACACACAAAGATCTCTAAAAAGTTAAGGCAGTTATGTATAGTATATCACTTGTATATTAGCTTGAAGAATTATAATGGTCTTAGTGAGTTTTTTTTTAGACCAAAGTTTCAAATTTATACAAATCAACCCATATACAACAAAGTACAAAATGAAAAAAAAAAAAACAAATAGTGAAAATAAAACTGAACAAATGCATAGAAATGTTTAAGTTAGTTATTAGAGCATCTTCAATGGTGCAACTTTTGAGTTTTTTATAGGACCCATTAAGCCAAAGAATTTATTTAATTTTAACTTTAATAAAAATTTGATATGGGTCCCACAACTTTACCTCATAACTTGATTTGATTGATTACTACAATCTTTTAGTTGTTACATTGCAATGCAACTCTATTATGACATGGCAAATTTTTTAAATATTTAATTATTAAATTAATGGTACAGGTGGAAAACTCAATAGAAGAAACTCTCATTGAAGATGGTCTTAGTTATACTTCGTTAATAATTAGTTCCTCTTTACCATTTTACGATAAGTTATTTAATAAATATGAAGCAATGTTTTAAAAAATCTGATTGGAGGTTGAATTTAATAAAAATTGATTAAAAGCTGAATTGATTAAACCTACTGTTAAACTGTTTATTAAATAAATTAATATTATGAAGATAAATACAGTAGAAACTCTTTAAATTAATAATGTGAGGACTGGAGATATTTATTAATTTAGAGAGTTATTAATTTATCGATAAATTAATAATTATTAATTTAAAGAGTTTTTAAGTAATTATATTGTACATACCAAACAAAAACGCAAATTTGTCTATGCCTCTTAGAATTACGTTGCAGCGAACCTTGAGACTCAACGTAAATTAGTAACTACTATGTTCATATGCATTGAAAATCAATAATGACTTTTGATGTTCGATAAATGTAAATAAAAGGAACAAATGTGTTCAATGTATTCTTAAAGGAAAATAGACAACTATTGAATCATATTGTAATAGCGTGTAATATTTTTTTTCCAGTTTCTATGAATTATTAATTTATGATTTTCTTGGGACCGAAAATTATAAACGGATCTCTCGAAAAATTATTATCTTATTATTTTATCGATTTTTTTAATTTGTTACATTGGCCCAAGTCGGGACAGGACAAATTTATTATTCTAGAGAGTTTATTAATTTACAAAGTATTAATATAAAGAGTTTCTACTGTATTGTCATGATTATATATTCACAATTTAATAAAATAAATATTTTAAAATTTTATTATAAATTTAATAAAATGAGATCAATGATAAACATAATCACATATGTATAATTTCAATCTTAATTCAAGAATAATTTGAATAAATTATTGGATATCAATAAAATAAAATAAAACAATTAAAATAAAAAACAAATTAATAAGACATAATAATTAAAATAAAATTCAAATAATTCAGAATAGCTAAATTAATTCAAGAATAAAATCAAACTAAAATTTAAGATAAAGAGTATTTAAAATAAAATAAGAATGAAAAATAAAAAAAAACATGAAATTACAGCGAACAAATGCTAGTTGAATAACGAATGACAAATTATAGTTGGACGACAACGATTAATATTGAGTTGAAATGCTAGTTGAATAACGAATGACAAATTATAGTTGGACGACAACGATTAATATTGAGTTGAACGACATAATTATATATATTTGATAAGACGACATGATAATTTTTAAATATGGCTGAATAAAACAAAACTATATATATAATATAGTGATATAACTAAAAATAATTGTGCGGCATGTTTATTTGTTAAGAGAAATACTAAAATTGGGCGATGAAAATATTGTTTTTTCTTTATTATGAGAAATACTTAAATTGGGCGATGAGAAGTATTTCATTTTTTAAACTTTTTTTAATTTTTAAATTTTTTCTAACTTTTTGTTGATATATTATTTTTTTAATTTTTATATAAATATAAAAATTAATCAATAACAAAGATTACTTAGAACCGTGCGGTTTCACAAATAAATTTTAGTTCTTTAGTTCGAATGATTTTGATCAATTTAAACATATTTATTTTATTTTATTTTAATTCATCTTTAATTTTATAAGATAGACTGAATCAGATTTACTACCAATTTTCAATCTAATTGATTGACCGACCAATTCGATCTGTTTTTTTTATGTTACATATTTTATTATTGTATCAATATAAAACAATTTAATAATTTTTTATTTTATATCTTTGTTAGGTTTAATTGTTTTTTAATTATTTTTCAACAAATAAAGAAAATTAAATCTCCCTATACATGAGAGGAAACCACTCATTTGTATACAAGATATTATTAATCATCAAATTAAACATAGATTTATGTGTAGGGTTGGACAAAGGGCGAATTGAGTTGGACTTGAAACCAAAACCTTCATCCGACTCAATCTGCAGGTGTGACATATAGATTCAAATCCGTCTAAAAATTAAGTTCGGATTAATGAAATAATGGTTAAACGGCCAGAGATTTTTGGCGGATGAGCCGGTTCTTGTGCACCCCTAATCACATGATTCATTTAATTAGAGTCAAATAAATACTCACATTAATTTAATTTGATTGATTAATCATTAAGCTGACACATTTGTTATGTTTGTATTGTAGCATTAAAGACAGATGTATACTCCATGTGAACTGAATAATACTATAAAATAATTGTTAAAAAAAATACTATATAACTAGTTAGTCAATAACCAAGAAATAAGAGCACGGTTGTTCAATCAGAGTTGAGTGTAGGTCGTCATTACAGCTTGTGTGGTTGCTTGAACTTGGGTGACTTCCCATTTAACTAATCACCATTTAATGTTGTATAATCTTCCTACTCTATTAAATCAATTATCTTACATAATTTTAAATGAAACCCGAAGACCGATTACTTTTCGTATATAAACTAAAGTAAGTAACATGTAGATAGATACTAATCTCACAAAAATAGTTAAACTATTCATAATCAACTATTCCAATACACAAAATAGTCTTATTTAGAATGGAGATTAATTAAATTTTTGTTCATTCATAATTTCAATATAATAAAGTTTAATGGAATGTTGACGTTAGAAGATGGAGGGATTCATGAGCCTTTTTATTCATCTTTATGGTAAACCATATTTTTTCTACTTCAAATTGTTTAGGGATTCACAACATCTTGCAATCTCTAGTTATATCTAACATTCTCACATATTTGTATAACATTGGATATCTTCTTTCATACATCTCTCTCCTTCAATCAAACAAGTGTAATAATAATAAACATTAGTAAAATATAATATATAAAAAAGAAGGGAGGAAAAATGTTAGTGAGAGATAGAGAAAAATTTGAGAAGGAGAGAAATATTGGAAGGAGAGGATCCAATCCCTTTCTATAAATATTATGTTATTCTTATCAAAATTTTATTAAAAAGTTCGGACAAAAAATATGATAGAACATATTGAAATTTGGTACAAATCAAAAAATATGTAGTGTATTTGAAAAATTCTGTGTATCGGATATTTCAAAAAAATTGACATGTTACATCACAAATCAGTTATCTTAAAAGTGCTATATTTTACCCCCTTTTTTTAATTAAAAGTAAAAAATTCAATAGTTTTAGGGTTTGAGTTTTAGAGTTTTGTAACAAGTACCAAATTTTCAAATTAACTTTCAATTACTGGATGTTTAGTGGGTCATGCAAAATTCGGTAGTATATATTAATTGAACGATTAAGATTTTGCCGACAATTTTAAGCAGATGTGATTGCACCGATCTTTTTGTGGTCCTGAATGAATCTAAAGTTGTATAAATAGAAGTAATGTGTTGTTTAGAATAACATCTTAAATGCCTTAGTTTTTGTTTAAGACGGAAGTGTATTTCAACATGGTGAAATCTCTTGAATATTGCCAAGTGTAGAGTCATTGATATTCAATTTTCTCAACATAGAAACCGTATAAGATCTATTATCCACGTAACCTCCTTTTAGTTATTACAAGGCTTCTTTAAAAAATATTCTTCGTTATTAACTTTTTAGAAGAATATATTTATATGGTCGGGTTGGAAGTGTAGAGAATTTTAAGCCTAGAATACCATATACACATTATGGCATCGACAAAGCGATGAAACAACTAAAAATATACAAGTAATAGATGGTTAGCAATAAAATTATATTTTAACTAAGTTAGTTATGACAATTTGTATATGGAGTTAGTTAGAGTTTTGTTAATTATTTGTATTGCAAGTAGCAACTAATATACTCTTATTATGTGACCATTGAAATTAGTAATATACATCTCATTCTCTCCTTCTCAATCTTCATCTCTTTCTTCGGTTTACAAATGTGCAAATTATTAGAAAAATGAATTTAAATCAAATAGACCGAGGTTAAAGTGTGAACGAAATCACTTTTTTTATAGTATTTCAAACACTTTCAAATTGTCTTAGAGTTTCTACGCAGGAATACCCAGTATAATTCAACATTTTATCGCGTTTGTGCAGGACCGGCGAAAACTCGAATGTAGCGAAGAGTGTTTGGAATTTTTTGTGAGGAGGATGTATGTTTTTTTTGTGTTGTTTTTTATCTGGAATGCTTAAATTATATGTCAAATTGGTGTTATTTCATAAGATTGCGACTCTTGATAAAACACACTTTCAACAACACTTTTATCAAATGTAAACTTGTTTCGCCTACAACAACAATTTTACCAATTGTTGCACTATTTTGCCTACAACAATAGTTTTACCAATTGTTTGCACTATTTCGTCTACAACAACAATTTTACCAAATGTTGTACTGTTCTGCCTACAACACTTCACGAAGCGTTGCCTTTTCCTGATTCAAAAAACAATTTCAGTAGCATATTTTTCTTGTCGTTTTGGAACACACCCATGATTATTAATTATTGTTAATAATTTACAATAATCTCCCACTTGTTCAAATAATGACAAGTCCAATTCCAAAATATAGAAAGCAAAAGAATGTTAATACAATTAAGTATCTTTCGATTTGAACTTAACCTTAGTAAAGACAACGCAAAGCCTAATCAGAACGTTAGATAGCTATGCTTTGAACTGTTATCACATGTGATTAGACCAGCGTTACCATACACACACTATTTAATGATTCTTCGCCTACATCTCTCGCCTAACACTATTTATGGCCATGTGCTTTTCCTGTTTTTCATGAGAGAAACTCCAACTCTCACTTTGAGACGGCACCATCTCGAAATTCATATAGGTGAAGTTCAATTTGTATCTATTTTTTGAGATACATATCCTCGATATGAATCTTCATTAAGAATTTGAAAAACTACCCCTCAATATGCAATAGTCAACATTGTCTTAGAATGTTGAACAAACATCCAAATCAATGATTTGCTGTTATCCATTGAATCTTAGGTTAAGATTTGTTAACTTCATATTGGATTGTTGTCATTTTCAGAACCCTTATTCTAGGAGTTTTAATCTCATACCTCTCGAGGTATTCTTTACTAAATCTCTGGCCAGTGGTTTAGTAAAGGGATAAGCCAAATTATAGACAGATCGTATATATGTGAGTGAAATGATTACATCTTTAGTCAATTTTCTCATGGGAGAATGTCTAAGTCTTATGTGCCTAAACTTTTCATATTATACACTTATCTGAATTATCTATCTAAATTGGCTTGACTATCACATTATGTTAACACCTTTGAAACATTATCTTTTGCCAATGAAGCTTCCAATAGAATGTCCCTCAACCATTTAGTTTCTTGACCCGTGGAAGCGAGAGCCACACACTCAGATTCCATGGTCGAAAGAGTAATACATGTTTGTTTCTTACTCTTCTACGAAATATCACCTTGAACTAGTGTAAATATCCACTCAGTTGTAAATTTATGATCTCCAACACTCGATATCCAACTCATATTGGTATATCCTTCTAATATGGTAGGAAACCTACCATGATGGGGGTCAAGATTTTTGTTTTTAAAAGATAGTAGAAAATCCTTGTGATGACCTTCCAATGCTCGCCATTTGGATTGCTAGTAAATCTATTCATTTACTAACTACAAATGCTATGTCGGGTCTAGTACATTGCATCAAATACTTTAGACAACCAATTGCACATGCACATTTCAATTGAGTTACGACTCTTCCATCATTCTTTTAATTTTGACACTAGGATCAAATGGAGTGGTCACTTCCTTAAAGTGCAAGTGTTTGAATTTACTAAAAATTTTCTCAATATACTGTGTTTGACTAACTTCATAACCCCCACTGTTATACTTTTACTTTGATCTCTAAAAGAGTGTCAATTTATCCAAGATCTTTCATCTTGAATATGGAGGGTTTTTTTTCCAACATAGTGTGTTTGATTATGTTTTTAACCCCCACTATATCGCTTTACTTTGATCTAAAGGAGTGTCCACTATTTCAAGATCTTTCATCTTGAATGTGGAAGCTAGAAACCTCCTTGTTTCTAAGATTCTATTCATCTCATTTCTAATGATCAACATGTAATCAACATAGAGACAAAGGAATATCACAATATTCTCACACAACTTTGTGTTTAAATACTTGCAACCAAGAATTAAATCAAAAATGTTTTTAGATAATCATGCATGATGATGCAAGAAGGTTTTTAGATGAAATGAGAGATGGTATTATGAGAAATTTAAAATAGTATAGTATAAATTGCAATGACACTTTTTGATCCTTTTCTTATTTGATAATCTTTGTCATCATCAAAACTGAACTAGATCAAATATTTATTCTTCACAATCTCTCCCTTAATCTATGAATCTCACAATGACAAAGTCAAACTTTTAATGTCATTGTTTTGGTGCTTGTTTTAATTTATTCAATGATTTAACAAGATTGTACACTTTTTTGTTTATCAGTAGGAAGTACTCGACCTTCCAATTGCTTCATATAAATCTCCTCATCGATATCTCTATTTAGGAATGTTGTTTGATATTTATTTGATTAATAAGGTAATGGAAATAAACTAATGCAAGCCATAATTTTAATTGTCATCGTCCTTGCTAGCGATGCATATGTGTTGAAATAATCAACACATTCCTTTGGTCTAAACGCCCACTTGCCCCAAATAGGTCTTGATCCTTTAGGTAGATCGACAAGTTGTCAAGTATGGTTTGATATTGTTGAATCTATTTCACCTTGAATATCATCCTTCCAAAAAAAATAGAGTCATTTGAAGCTACTGCTTCCTTATAAATCTTAGGATCGTCTTCCACTTGAAGAATAAGATCCTTACGAACAAAATTCTCACTATTTCCTTCTACAAGATAAAAGAAATAAATTGACTATTGATTTTGTTCGGTTCTTGATCCTTAGTCTTTCAGACTCTCTTGTTTATCCTAAGTTCTGGTTGTTTTTCCATAATCTGTGCGGAACTTTGGTTTGTGTTTCAACAATCTGTGGAGAACCTTACTCACGAGGTTCTTCATTTGTTGAAAACTTGAATTCCTTATCCTTCACAATAAGATTCTCAAAATTCTACATCTCAGGATTCAATAGTTTCATTAAACTCCAAATTTAAATGTTTATATAAGTCATGATTCATCTTTAGATAATCTTTATATACCTTATAATAATAAATTTTATCGAGTAAAAGCATGTTATTCACTTAACATTAGTACCATAATTAAATCACATAATTTAGAATCATAAATTTTTAAACAAATTTAACCACTTTAATATTAACAAACTTTAATACAATAATTCAAATTTAACTATAATAATAATTCAAAATTAACTGTAATAATAATATTATCAATGATATTTAGAATTAGACAGAATAAAAACATAATAATACTTATACTTACATGATTATTATTATTTGCATTTCTAACATATAGAGTTTCATTTATACAGAATATATATGGTTTTGTTTCTATAGAATACATAAATATGCATCTTTTAAGCTTGGTTTCAAAATATAAGAGAATTTCTTTAGCCACCTCCTAACCTTCTTGCCCACCCCTAGTGAATTTACCAGACTACCCCTTGTTTCGGAAGTTCATTTCCGAAACGGTACTTTTTTTTGCAAAAAAGGTGTTTTCGGAAATGAACTTCCGAAAAAGTGTTTTTTTTAAATATAAAATATTGATTTCGGAGATGCATCTCCGAAATAAAGTTAAATTTTCAGAAAATGTGGTGTTTCGGAAGTTCATCTCAGAGCGCACCCCCCATGATGGAATTCGGAAATGCACTTCCGAAGTTATGTCTGGACAGAAGCAAAATGAAAAATAACAACGATTCGCTTTATTTAATCGGGTGAAGATTACAACGATAATATTACTGAAAATCAAAGTTACATATTGTTGAACACGGGTAGGTGGGGATGAGTCAACATTTTGATAACGTCGTCCGCCGATCTTTGAAGTTTGGCGTCCAACTCGATCGGGCCTTTCGAAGAAAATCGGTCGAACGTTGTCCACATAACCGCTAAGTCTTCGTCGTTCTTGATCTCAAAAGGTGTGAACTTAATGTCTCCCTCGTCGTTAAGCGATGGAGAGCGGTACTCGAGCTTGACAACCTTTCGATTCTCGGGATAGCGCAAAAGCGTGTTGAGCGACGGTATCAATTCCGCAAACGGCGTGTCGCGCGAGAAGCGAAATTGGAACGGCATCGGGTAGCCGGTTTCAAAGTAGACGAATGCTAGGTGAGGGTAGGTTTGTGTCATTTGTGTTTTGTGGTGTGAAGAGGATGAAGAAGAGTGTGTGGTATTTATAGACTTATTGGAGCATTGATGGCCCAACAAACCTTATCCTGCCTCAGGGGACATTTCGGAAATGAACTTCCGAAAATAGGCTCCAGACATGTATATTTCGGAAGTTCATTTTCGAATTATGCAGAAAACAGACTTAAATTTTGCATTTTGTTGATTGCTTAGTGTTTTGTGTAAACAATACCAAAGGAATTCAAAATAGACATAAATTAGACATTGATGACATAAAACATACTTATAATATATATGTATTGAATCGGTCCGATTTTACATGATAAACAACAATACATACAAAAAATGATCGTTACAAATACAAAAACGATCCAGAACAAACTAAAATTCACCGAACCAATCGGTGGATCCTAAGTCCAAAATAGGCTCATTCTTCGACCGCTCTCTATTTTGCTCGCGCTCTTGGCTCATAATTTCTTCAAACTCCGCCATTCTTGAAACAAAAGGATCCGGCCAAGTCTCCGCCTCATTTGAACGATATGCGGTCCATTGACAACAAGTAGCCGGTATAGGACACCCCGGTTTCAAAAACACTTGGACGAAGTGCCGCGATCGTAGATACCCGATGCATATGATTCGGCCCGACGCGTCCAACGGCGGTCGACTATGAAGTGGAAAGAAAGTCTCACTTAGTCCAAACCTCGTCAAATCGACGCATACAATATCATATGCACTTGCTATGAGATGACCCATATCGGGGAATGACATCCACTTCGAGACCGGAGCGATACCGGTAAGTGGTGGAACAAGTGCATCATGAATTTTTGCAAACTTTTCTTGATTTTCATATAGTCGGCCGTAGATGTCCCGATACGAAGTCAACTCCGCAAGAAGTTCCCGTCGGACTAAAGTGTGATTATTTTCCCCTTTACCGAGCAAACCCGCAACGGCCCGATATCCACAATTGCCGTCTCCGCCAACATCAACGATGTTATCGATATATTTGTGCATAAAAAGTGGCATCTCATCAATGTAGACAATGGGTGATTTTTTTATCGGCGGTGTGCGAGGTGGCTTCGAAATACGGGCACCTTTGTTACCACTACTCTTGGACTTAGGTGTCTCATGAATTTCCGGTAACGATGCATCAACATGTTCAAAGTAGGAAGGAGATCGTTTTGTTGATGTGTCATCTTGTGTAATTTTGGACTTTTTCGGTGCACCTTTAGTCTTAACCGGTTGAGATGGCGGTTTCAAATCGGTGGTCTCCGGAAATGCGATCTTTCGCAATTGTTCTTTTATATGCATTTTTGTTGTGTCGTCCGCTTTAGCAAACTTCTCCAATATCACTTCCAACTCGTCGGAGATGGTGATTTTGGAGTCATTTTCTTTCGGCGGGTCAAAATCATCAAAACAAAGTTTCTTCCAATGGTCGGCTACCTCATCCATGCGTATTGGTGAATTCAACTCCTTCTTTTTTGAAATTATACAAGCACACGGAAGGCCGTATGTAGTTCTAATGGTGCACCCACATAAAGAACTATCTGCCCCCGTGGTCTCCGACCGCTTAGCTTCATGAAACAAAAAATTCAAACCCGTTCGAGATATGTTGTAAATCAATTGGGAGAATAGAATTTGGCCCTTATACCGGTGTTCCATGACCATCTTGCTCCGACCGAACGATGTTTGAATTTCATTGTGTTGATTATCAAGCATTTGATTCACGGTGTCCCACCCGCGACACAAATCTCCCTTACTATCACCCAACCACCTCTTGAAGACCGCATGTGCGGATTCAACTCGGTTAGTCGTGGTGCAACCAAGATGTCTAACCCGATTTGTCCAAGCGCACACGACTTTTTCTCTAACTTTGTCAAGAATGGTGGATTCGACGTAATGACAAAATGTCCTAATGGAACCACACAAAGACCTAAAGTGTACCAATTTCTCGGTATAATCCTCTTCGGAGTATGCATCCAAAATTCCCATCCATGCCGCCATTATCCTATCAACCACAACACCGGCTTTGACAAATTTACCATTTTCATCCAACCTATCTTTTGTCCCAACCGCGGGTTTCAACTTGCTTCTCACGTTGCAAGTTATGTGATACCGGCAAAGTAAAGCGGTAGATGTCGGGAAGACGGTATTGACGCATTCATCAAAGCATTATCCCGGTCGGTGACAATGACGTTTGGCATAACCGCTTGATCAACTAACAAAGACTTGCAAATTCCCAAGGCCCACGTAAAGTTGTCTTCTTTTTCACACTCCAAAAAAGCAAACCCCACCGAATAAGTCTTGTCCGTCGAGGTAACACCGACTATCTCTAGAAGCGGAAGCCTATACTTGTTGGTCTTGTACGTCGAATCCATCACAAGAACGGTTGGAAATGTGTTGAATAATTTGATACTTTCGGGATGAGTCCAAAAAATATCACGCACGGTAACTTTGTCCTCGGAGGTTCGGAAGCTTGAAACATAATTGTTATCGCCTAAAAGTTTCAAAAGTTGTTGCATTTCCGACCGAGGGCCCATATTTAAAACCTTGAGATTGTGCCGTTCATTGTAAACTTGCTTGATATTTGAAACGCTATCCGGTTTCTTACGCTTCAAATCGGCAAGTATGTTGCGAGGCGCCACTTTGACTATCGTTAGGTCCGATATCACATTCCTCTCTTCGCGGGACAAACGACACGCCATTGGATGCCCGTGTAACTTGACATCCAAGGCATGATTATGCATTCCACAAATTACGGTTAACCGCCACAAATCATCAACCCTCCGAGTGGCACGCAACTTAAACGGACACCCGCACTTTCTCGATCCCGTGTCCTCGTGTTTTAGCACACGGTTTGATTGCACATAACTACCACCACGTTCGCAATTCAAAACAACGAAAGCTTTCCGCCTACTATTTCCGTTGTCCGACCTTAAAATGACAATTCCAAATCCAAGTTTACTAGCTTCGTTTCGAACCCAATCAATCAATTGTTCTCGACTAACGAAGCTCCGATCATTTGTAAAATGTTGCCTAACATCGACCGCATTGATCATAGGAGTAGCGTCAATAACCGGATCGTTATTAACGTTGACATTTCCGGATTTAATACTCCATCGTCTTGCACAATGTAATCCGGATGCACCATACCTAGCAAATGCAAAAATTAGCAAAATTGGCCAAAACTGTTTTTTTTTTAAACTGCCAGGGAATATTTCGGAAGTTCATTTCCGAAATTTGTTAGGTAATATATTTCGGAAATGAACTTCCGAACCATATCAGTTTTCAGCATAAATTTGTTGAATCAATGTAGTGAAATAGGGGATGAAATGAGAGATGTTTACCTGAAATTGTAGCTTTCTATGCCCCCTTTAACGTGATCAACGGTTTGAAACTTGCTTTTAGGGCGAAAAATTGATGGAGATTGATAGGGTTTAGAGAGGGTTTTGATAAGTTTTTGGAGAAAAATGATGAAAAAGTGAAGGAGGGAAATTTATATATGCAGCAACGGTTTCGGAAATGAACTTCCGAAAATATTCACGGTTTTGAATTTTTTTTACTTCGGAAATGTATCTCCGAAAACACCACTTTTTTGGTGTTTTCGGAGATGCATTTCCGAACTAAAAAAAAACAAAAAAAAAATAACTTCGGAGATGCATCTCCGAAGCAGGGGCAGTTTTGGGATTTCGCTGGGGGTTTCCCCCATAGGGAGGTGGGTAAAGAAAAATTCAAATATAATATCTACGGTTTGAATTCTACCGAGTATATATTACTTGGTTCATGCATATCATATAAGTTTAAGTTTGGTTTCTAGGTTTAATTAAGTTACTATATATGTCAGTATATACAATATCATTTAATCATGTAAATCAAGAAATAAACATTACAAAAATTATTATTATAGCCTCAACGCATTGACTAATGCAATAACATAAACATTATGCAATAATGTAATATTCTTTTTTTTTTAGTTATGAATAATGTAATATTCTTTACTAAACATGGAAACTATTATGAATCACATAAAGTTCAATTTTACTCGTGATTGTTAAATGATCAATTGAAATTGTATTATGTGTGATTTAATGTAATTAATTGTCTTTAATTAACTAATATCGATTTAATTATTTTGGAAATTCATAATACGGTGTTCTAGATATTAAAATTTTACGGTGCTCTAATTTTTATGAGGAACAATAAAACATACCTGAATTTATAAAACCGATTCATGTCGGTTCTTGCGAGTAATTACTTTGATGTTTGAAACTGAAGCCTCGATAGTCCGTATATTCAATACTATAAGATTGTTAGAAAAATGAATTTAAATCAAATGGACCGAGGCTAAAATCGTGAACGGAATTACATTCTTTATAGTATTTCAAGCACTTTCAAATTGTCTCAGAGTTTCTACGCAGGAATACCCAGAATAATTCAGACTTTTATTGAGTTTGCGCAAGATCGACAAAAACTCGAATGTAGCGAAGAGCGTCTGAAATTTTCGGTGAAGAGGATGTACGGTTTTTTGTGTGTTTGTTTTTCTGAATATGGAATGCTCAATTTTATATGTCAAACTGATGGTTTTTCATTAGGTTGCGACCCTTGATAAAACACATACTCAGCAACACTTTTATCAAATATTGTACCGATTCGTCTACAACAACAATTTACCAATATTGTTGCACTGTTTCGCCTACAACACAATTTTACCAATTATTTGCATTGTTTCGTCTACAACAATAGTTTTACCAAATGTTGTAGTGTTATGCCTATAGCAACACTTCACAAAGCGTTATCTTTTCCTGAATTCAAAAAACAATTTCACTGACACATTTTTCTTATCATTTTAAAACACTCCTATGATTATTAATTATTATTAATAATTTACAACAAAACGTGGGAAAGTGAGTGTGTATGAACAAAACTTAAGCAAATTGTATGGATCGTTTGAGTGCGAGGTGATTACCCGTTTAAACTTGAATTTTTGTTCCAATAAAAATTAGAGTTGTATTTCCATGTAATAGACATTATTAATTATTGAACACACTTAAATACCAAATATTTTTTATCCAAAATTTTCCTATATATCGGTGCCACGATTTATTTCTAGCAAATAGAATAATATTTTTCTTATGTGAAAGATAAAATTGGGTAACAACTACATAGCATACTAAAAATTGTCTTAGAAATTGGAATTATGAAAAATATTTGATGGGAAATTCATAACTTTTAAGCGGGGAAATTTTTCAATTTATGAAAGTATAGGAGTCAAGTTAAAATAGTGAAAACTAAAATGTACACATGAAAATTTTAGAACATTAGTTATAAATTTCCAATTTTAAAAAAATAAGGCTTAAATGCACTTTTGGTCCCTGTAAGTTAGCGAGTTTTTGATTTTCGTCCCTGTAAGTTTTTTTTAGGTTTGAGTCCCTATATCTTACTTTTTGCTTGAGGTTTAGTCCCTAAAGCCAAAATCCGCAGGAAAATCTGTAGGTTTCCTATGGATTTTCCTGGGAAATTTCCTGCAAATTTTGATTTTAGGGACTAAAACAAATGCGAAAGTGAAATACAGGGATTCAAACAAAAAAAATAACTTACGGGGACGAAAAATCAAAAACTCACTAACTTATAGGGACCAGAAGTGCATTTAAATGATGACATCACATTCGATGACTCGTGCTCAAATTTGAATGGTGAAAGTGACGTTGACTAAACAAGTTATAATACTATTGACACATGGCATAAAAATGAAAATGATATGTTGTTAATGGTGATGAACTGAAGCATCAAGAAAGAAGAAGAAGATGCAGTAGAGAGTTTGTTAGAGAAAACAGTTAGGCAAGAGATAATCTTCTTCATTGATTAAACAGATAGATTACAACCAACTATATATATGTGTAAGATAAGCTAAGAGTGTGTGGACTAAAATATCTTAAGCTATGTACACATGTCAACCTATTAGAGGATAAAGGCAGAAGAAGACTAAAGCAGTGCATACTATATAGAGTAATATTAACAGCCCCTCTCAAGTTGGACTTTGGATGTTGCAAAGGCCTAACTTGATCAAAGTAGTCTTCAAGGCTGGAGAATGCAGTGGCTTAGTAAGCATATCAGCCAATTAAAGATGGGTGGAAATAGGCAGCAAGTGAATGAGTTTTGACTGAATTTTCTCACGCACAACATGACAATCTAACTCGATGTGCTTGCTCCTTAGGATTGTGTGCTAGATAGACTGCAAATTTGCTATCACAAAAGATGGATGCAGGCTGAGAGAACTCAATTTGAAGGTCATGAAAAAGATAAGACACCACTGAATTTCACAAGTGATGGAAGCTAAAGCCCTGTACTCTGCCTCAATGGAGGATCTGGAAACTGTATGTTGCTTTTTAGATTTCCAGCATAACAAAGAAGAACCAAGCATTACATAATATCCGGTACAAATTTTCTTGTATCAGGGCGTCGAGCCCAATCTGAATCAGCAAATCCCAACAGTTTTAAAGAGCTAGATTCAGAGAAGAGCAAACCTGTAGTAGGGACAGATTTGAGATATCTTAACACACGAATGGCAGATTGATGATGAGGGACACGAGGCTGAGACATGAACTGGCTTAAATGTTGCACTGCAAAGGAAATATCTGGCCTTGAGTTAGTTAGGTAAATTAAGCGACCAATATGCCTTCTCTAAGTAGTAGGATTATCCATTAAGGCTCCTTCATGAATGGATAGTTTAATGCTGGGATCAAACAGAACTAAAGAAGGCTTTGCAGCAAGAACTCCAGCATCTTGCAAAAGTTCCAAAGTATATTTCCTTTGATTTAAGAAGATGCCATCTTTGGATCTGGCAATTTCAAGGCCCAGAAAGAATCTCAACTGTCCAAGATCCTTGATCTTGAATTGTTGATCTAGAAGATGTTTCACCTTTGTAATCTCTTCAAAGGAGTTTCCTGCTAAAACTATATCATCAACATCAACCAATAGGGCAGTGAAACTATGATAATCAATTTTGATATACAAAGAGTAGTCAACTAATGATTGTTTGTATCCAAGTGAAAGTAAGAACGTGGAAAATTTTGAGTACCACTGTCTACTAACTTGTTTTAAGCCATACAAAGACTTTTGTAACCTATAAACCTTGGATGAAGGAACACCAGTCAAGCCAGAGGGAAGAGACATATAAACCTCTTCATGTAAATCCCCATGTAAAAAGGCATTATTAACATCCAATTGCTCCAAATGTCATCCTTTTATGGATGCTGGTGAGAGAAATACCCTGACAGTAGTGAGCTAAGCAACTGGGAAAATGTATCAAAATAGTCAAACCCTTCCATTTGAGTAAAGCCTTTGGCTACCAGCCTGGCTTAGTATCTTTCAACTGATCGATCAGCCCTATGTTTCACTTTGTAAACCCACCTGCAACCAATAGGATTTTTCCCAGGTGGAAGATCAACCAAGGTCCAAGTGTGATTTTCTTCAAGAGCAGTTAACTCAACATTCATAGCCTTAATCCAACAATCATGTTTAGCAGCTTGAGTAAAGTTTTTTGGTTCAGCAATAGAAGAAATGGAGAAACATAATTTTTTGAAAGAAGGGGAACATCTATCATAGGAAATAACAGATGATAGAGGATATGAAGTAAGGGAAGCTAAAGAATTATTGTGAATATGATAACAATGATAATCAACTAAATAGCTAGGAGGATTTGAGGCTCGAGTAGAGTGTCTCAGAGGTGGAGGAGAATCAGTTATGGACTGTAGGTCATTGAGACCAAGAGAGGAAGAACTGATAGATTCATTAGGAAAAGGAGGACTTGTAGGAATGGATAGAGGAGAGATATCATTATGTAAGGGTGCAGCAGGACTAGTGGTAGGGATAGAGATTTCAGTGATGGGACTATTGTCTGGAGCAGGGCTAGGAGATGTATTATGACTGGGAGATGTACTATGACTGGGAGAAGAAGAAAACCTATTAGACTGCTATAGGGAGTCAGAAGAGTATAAGATATTGTCCAGAGGGGGAGAAGTATCAGTGGAATTAGGGGATTGATGAGAAGGTTCGAGATTATCATAGGAAAAGGTAGGCTAAGAGGGCGGATTGTTAGTATCAGTGGATATAGGAAGATTACTATGGAAGGGAAAACGGTGTTCATAAAAAATCACATGTCTAGAGACAAATATATTGTGGTGTGTAAGGTCATATAGAATGTATCCTTTGGTTCCATGTCTAAAACTAAGGAAGACAGACTTCTTAGCTCTAGGATCAAACTTGGTTCAGTGAGACTTTAGTGTAGCAGCAAAGCTCAAACAACCAAACACTTTTAAATGAACTATAGAAGGTGGCTCATGGTATACCATATCATAAGGAGACATTAATTTTAAAATGGGAGTAGGTA
The DNA here is from genome assembly GCF_029867415.1 of Vicia villosa. Classification (NCBI taxonomy): domain Eukaryota; kingdom Viridiplantae; phylum Streptophyta; class Magnoliopsida; order Fabales; family Fabaceae; genus Vicia; species Vicia villosa. Next base: position 247,090 of record NW_026705502.1, on the reverse strand, counting down.
GTCTATTCATAATGTGGATAACATGTTGAACACAGAAATTCCACATATTGAGAGGGATTATTGAATGGAAAAACAATGACCTAGCTACATTCAAGATGTGTTGATGTTTTCTTTCAACCACCCCCATTTTGTTGGGGTGTTTCAACACAAGATTTTTGATGAATAACACCTTTGGATGCAAAGAAATCAGATAAGGTGAGAAATTCAGTGCCATTATCTGATCTGAAAACTTTAAGTGATGATTTAAAATGGTTCTCTTGTAAGCCATGAACTGCATAATGCTAGCTTTGGTCTTATTTTTAGTTTTGAGGAAAATTATCCAAGTGTATCTAGTAAAATCATCTACCAAAGTCAGAAAATACTTATGACCAAGTATAGAAATTATGGAGAAAGGACCCCAAACATCAACATGTAGTATATCAAAAGGAGCACTTATATTGGTAATGCTATTGGGAAAGGGTAATCTCTTTTGTTTACCAAAATGGCAAGAGTTGCATGGAATGTGATTATTACATTGGGAAGGAACAAATGGAAAAACTCTTGAAATATTTTGTGAACCTATATCAGATATATGGCCTAATCTTAAGTTCCAGAGATTACAAGGATTCTGAGCAAAAGAGTGATAAGCATGATGATGAGTGGATGAGTCAAGAACATAAAGTCCTCTTTGAAGCTTAGTTATACCAACCATTTCCTTGGAATGATTCTGTATAATTTTGCAAGACTGATTAGTGAAATGAACATAACAATTATTGCTATGCACAAGTTTAGCAATAGAGATTAGATTAACATGAAAAGTAGGTACGTGTAACACATTGTGTAGGGTTAGAGCAAGGGAAATGGCTATGCTTCCAGAAATGGATGCAGTCACTTGAGAACCATCTGGTAGACTAACATGAATAGGAACAACAGACTTATAAGAGAGAAAAACAGACAAATCAAAAGAAATATGATCTGTAGCTCCAGTATCAAGAATCCAGAGAGAATTATTCTTACCATGATCATTGTGAGAATGAGAGTTTAGCACAAAAGGTTATATAGAGATGGAATTAGCTCGAGAGCTAGGTTTTGACTGTTGAAGTAGTTTTAGGATGTTGTTATACTGCTCTTGAGTGAAACCAAAAGAGGAGTTGGTTGAACTTTGCTGGGAAGCATCCTGACCTGTTGCAGTGGAAGCAGTATCATGAGAAACAGAGTTAGTTGGTTTACCTTTGTGTTTGAAGCCAGGTGGATAACCATGTTTGATAAAGCATGTATCAACAGTATGGTTAGTCCTTCCACAGTGTGTGCATACACGATTATGTCCCTTAGCAGCACCATAACTCTGTGACTTTCCCTTGCCATAAGTGTTACCAAAAGTGTTACCCGAATTGGTGCCAGACTTGGAATTAAAGTGAAAGGCTGCAGATTCCTCAGTACTGGCAGAGGAAGGAAGGGTAACAGGATTGGAATTGTTCATTTCTCTTTCTTGTTGTATAACAAGAGAAAAGACCTTATCAATTGTTGGTAACGGATTCATCATCATGATTTGGGACTTAGCATGAGTAAACTTCTCATTTAAACCTTTGAGAAAACGAATGACATAGTCCTGTTCACGATATACACGAATGGAGGGAATCCAAGGAGCATAAAATGGATTCCATCAAATGAATCGTTCTTTGTTCTTGGAAATCAACGCAATATGCATTGATCTTGCCCAGGTATGATAATTCTTATCATCAAGTAATGGTGAAACAAGAACAAGAGAAGGATTTTCATTAGGATGAAGGTAAAACGGATTCTTCGAATTGGTGGAAAAATCAAGAAAGCTCTAGTAAGCCATTAACGAAGAACAGAAGAAGAAAAGATAAGCGAATGAAGCAATTGCGATACAAGAAAGGAAGCGGAAGCAGAGGATCGCAATCAATCGTATGCAACAACAGCGGCTACCAGAGTTGTTTAAGCTCTGATACCATGTTAATGGTGATGAAGTGAAGCATCAAGAAGGAAGAAGAAGATGCAGTAGAGAGTTTGTTAGAGAAAACAGTTAGACAAGAGATAATCTTCTTCATTGATTAAACAAATAGATTATAACCAACTATATATATGTGTGTAAGATAAGCTAAGAGTGTGTGGACTAAAATAGCTTAAGCTATGTACACGTGTCAACCTATTAGAGGATAAATGCAAAAGAAGACTAAAGTAGTGCATACGATATAGAGTGATATTAACATATGTAGTATGATATTGAATTCGAATGGTCGTCTTCAACCTTCAAAAATAATTAGTGGTGAAATTATATGATAGTTGATTGTTGATAGTTCATAGGGTCTTCAAATAGAAAATTGTAAAAAATTGTATAATGTGATATATTGCGTCAATTTTTTATTTGTTGATAGATATTTTTTAACACTAGTTAAGTTAGTTTAATCTATTTCTTTATATTATTTTATTTATTTTAAGTCAACTATAATCAATCATTTTATTTTGTAATATTAATTTTTAATATAGTATATGTTATATAGTTTGTAATTTTTTTTCAAATATATTATTTATTAATTTTTTTTATAATTTTAATTAAAGTAGAGTTTGTAATTTTTATATTCAAAAAATGATACAAATTAAATTATTTGAAATTGAATTTGATCGGATTGATTTTTTTTAATCAATCATTCAAAACTTAATCGCAAGTATATTTATTTTTACTTTAAAACCGACAGCGGTGCAATCACCCCCTAATGATTGATAGTGAATAAATTAATAAATTAATTTTTATATTATTTAATAAAATTAGCGGTGATAAACTGACTTAGAAAAAGTTGGGTTTAACTAATGTTCAATATTTTGAATGAATGAAGATAATATACAAAATTGATAAAATTAAAAAAAAATTAGGATAATTTCTAGACCAAAAAAGACAATAATAAAATAAGTTATAAAACCGTAAGAAAAAAACAGTTAACAAACCAAAATTTTTAAAACATATAAATTATAATTTGTAAATTATAAACTTAAATCTATCGTAGAAACTAATATGTTTATTCCATTCTATTTATTTTTTATTTTTGAATTTTAGAGGGCATAAACATTAATATAAAATTTAAACTTTTAAATTTAAAAATGTGTAATGTCTACATGTTTATTCTGCCCCACTTTATTTTTGGGAATTTCTCTATAGACCTCCCAACCTTCTAGTTCACCTCTGGTGAAAAACCCAAACTATCCCTGACTTCGGAAGTTCATTTCCGAAATGCAAGAAAAAGGCGTTTTCGGAGATGCATCTCCGAAAGCGTCTTTTTTTTTTGAAAAAATTGTCTTATTTCGGAAGTTCATTTCCGAAAACATCATTTCGGAAGTGCACTTCCGAAATACTGCGATTTCTGCAGATTTATCAAAACACTCCCCCTCCCCCAATCATTTACCCTAAATCAAAACAAAAAGTGGCTAAGGCGAAAATTTGTGCAAACAGAATTCCAAGGCTGCATCAAGGCTCCATTCACACTGCTAAACAACATTCAAAAGCCCTCAATCATAACACTTTATAAGTTTTGAAATTTTTAGATTCATTATTCAAATGCATGTTATTTAGGGTTTTAATTGCATAAATGATATATGGTTAGGTTGTTAGTAGTATTTAGGTTGTTTAGAAGCATTTTGATTTGGTTTGAAGTTTGGTTTAGGGGTCTGCCATGGAAGTTGCAGAAAACTCCATCGCAGGGGTGCTTCGGAAGTTCATTTCCGAAAACACCTCCATCCCAGTTTTCGGAAATGAACTTCCGAAATGTATCAGAAGTTCAAATTTTTTTGTTTTTTATTTTGTCTCGCATATTGTTAGCTGAAGATTTCGTTTTATAAATTGGTTCTTCGAAGAAGTAAAAATTCGAAGGAAAGATGGTTACTGATGACCATCCCTTAAAAATAAAAGAATGGCTCCTGATGGCCATGCTTCGAGAATGAAGACTTCTAAGTTCGTTATGAAGATAATGAATACTGAAGCTAGTAGAAGTGTATGTCTTCGAGGACTTAGACAAAATTCATGAAATATGTTCAAGTATTACTACTTAGCGTGTTTTCGTAGTGTTTTTAAATACACTGCCACGCGTCGAAGAAGGACTCAGGCGGGAAGATTTGAAATTCGAAGACGGTTTCGTAACTGTCTAAATAACAGATGGCGTCCATGGAGTTCTTATGAGAAACGTGGCATTAGATTAGCGTAGGGCCGTTAAGGTCGAAATTAGTATAAATAGGAGTCTTAATGTTAGGATTCTGTGTGTTCATTTTGTACAAATCACTCACATACTACTCAAGTATCAAGTGTTAAGAGAAAGAGTTCGCTGAGAAAATGTACGTATGACACCACCATTTTAATACATGTGTATTCTCTTTCGTTTTCAAATATCTTTCAGTATTATTGCATTTCATTTACTTCTTGCCATTTACATTTCTGTATTTTTACTTTCATGCCATTTACTTTTGAAGTATTTAACATTCCTGCATTTTAAGATTCTTTACGCTTTAACAATACTTTCGTTTCATATGTTATTTTACTTATCCTTTCACTAAAAATTATACTTACGTATAACCAAGTGATTGTCAAGATTACTCGTTTTATTCGGAACAATTCTTATTAACGAAGACAAATCATGACTATGGTTCGAATGACCATTGATAACAATCTTTTTGACTATGTGTCCTAGGATCAATCTAGTCGATCCTGCGAGTAACCAAATCATATTTATTATAGTTTGGAAGACTAGCGGTTGTTTACCGGAAATCACCGTAAACAAATTGGCACGCCCAGTGGGACTGTGTCAAACAGATTGTTTTAATCAATTGTTTTATTTTTGTCTAGACAATATCAAGACCTTGTATGAACCTTAGGAACGGTAAGTTAACGAACAGTGCACAACCGATTCCCAAATGAAGGTACAACAAGAAAATGGTCGTTACGGCCAGTGCAGGGGGTGACCAGGGTCCCCCACAAGGTTCAGGATCAGGAGCGGCAAATTCGACTTCTAGTCAGGGAACACGGGATACACCGGGTCCAAATGGATCGAGACCTGCAGATAATTCCCAGGCTATGCCTAAAAATAATACAGGACTTTCAGGGACTATTCCAGTTTCAGTATCGACAACCGCACCTTCATCCACAAGCGCAGAGGAAATACCGTTTTCCTCGACAAATGCTGCAAATAACTTGTTTGGTCAAGGCACGAATTCTACTTTCGAGTGGAGGCCAAATAATCCGTACGGAATGCCATATCCATTAGGGACAGGCGTACGAGGGGCAGGGCCCACATATGCCACAACTAACAATGCGACGTTTTCACCGAATGTTGGTTCAGTGGGTCAAAGTGCACACAACACTAGTTTTTCTACCCAGATGCCCCATTTTACCACAAATAACCAAGCAGCATTTTGGCAAGAAATGGATGCAAGCAACCATGATATGTTAGGGGTCTTGGCCAAAGAATTGGCTTCAATTTTGAACCCACTAGCGACAAATATTGCTAATACAAATCGGGATAATGTGGAAACTTTCCAAAAGATATCATCCCAAATGAATCGAATGACAGATTTCATGGGAGTGCCACAACCCAGAAGGAAAGACAAACAGCCTTCGAATCAAGAAGAGAGACCCATTTTGGAACTTATACAAGATGTGGTTCCACCATCTAGGACAGCCACTAGAGATGTAGGCCCCTCGCGAAGAACAGAGATGATCGAAGGAACTCCAGTAATTAACTTAGAGGCTTCAAATCAAAGAACCGTTCCCGTTCGACAGGAAACGGAAGAAGAGAGACCTAGATTGAGGATCGTGGGTAGGGACGAGCATCCAGATGAGATTGTCCAAAGAGTCAGAAGAGAAAATCTGGCTACAGAAAATAACTTAACTGCCATGATAGAAAGGGTTATGGCCAATAATGGCCTTAGTACTGGACTTCGACGTCCAAATTATACATCCCCCATATCAGATTATATCATGCAGACAGAGTTGCCTAGGGGCACTAAGGTACCCAAATTTACAAAGTTTTCAGGCGAAACTAACGAGTCAACGGTGGAACATATTGCTAGATATTTGACAGAAGCAAGGGACTTAGTAGGAAACGAAGATCTAAGGATCAAATATTTCCCTAGTTCGCTAACAAAGAATGCTTTCATTTGGTTCACTACCCTGCCACCAAATTCAATAGATGCATGGGCACACTTAGAAAGGCTGTTCCATGAACAATTCTACATAGGCCAAACTAAGATAAGTCTGAAAGAATTGGCCAGTATTAAAAGAAAGTTCACAGAACCAATTGATGATTACTTGAATAGGTTCCGTCTGTTGAAATCAAGGTGTTTTACAACAGTCCCAGAGCATGAACTAGTCGAAATGGCTGCGGGTGGTCTAGATTATTCAATTAGAAGGAAACTAGATACCCAATACCTTAGGGATATGGCCCAGTTGGCAGATAGGGTTCGACAGGTCGAACGCTTGAAGGCAGAAAAGGTTAGAGCAAATAAAAGTTATAAAAAGGAAAGGGTAGCGTACGTCGAAGCCGAAGACGCTGATGATGAGTCTTTCAATGACTCGTATAACCCTGAAGAAGTCGAAATAGACTTAGCTGAGTTGAAAGAAGCGCCACCTTATGCCTGCAAATTACTAAACCCTGCAAATGGAAAAAATCCAGTAGAAAACGATAAGAAGCGCCACCTAAACCCTGCAAATTACTTATACATTCGACGTTACCAAGTGTGACGAAATATTTGATTTACTGGTAAAAGATGGCCAAATGATACTGCCTCCAAATTCCAAAATTCCTCCGTTGGAACAACAGAAGAAAAGAGGTTTTTGTAAATATCATGGTTTTTTAGGCCATAAAACTTCACAATGTTTTCTTTTCAGGGATCTAATTCAAAATGCTATCAAAGATGGAAGGTTGAAGTTTGCTGACAAGACCAAGAGTCACATGAAGGTCGATACCAATCCCCTGAACATTGCTGACGCTAGCCTCTGTGAGCTAGAAGATATCAACATGGTGGAGGCATCTGAAGTCGAAGTTGCGGAAACCAAAACAATGTTCAATAGAAAGCAGGCTACTGAGAGCCTAAATAATGATATAGTCTTTAATACTGGTGTTGAAGAATCTTCCAAAACAGAGATACCTGAAGGGTCGAAGGGAGACAACAGTGAGGCCACTGAAGACCTCAGAATGAAACTCCAGAAAATCCAAATCTCTGAAGTTCCTCCAGTAGTTGTTAACATGGTCATCGCCAGACGTCCAGTGTCTGAATTTGGCGAATTAGACACATGGCTGACGAGGCAAAATGGGGGCATCGAAGCTCCTCCAAAAGGTGAAAGCCTCAAAGACTACCTTTGGAATTGCCATGAGAGGAATGGTGGAAAACAATGGATGTGTCCAAGGTGTTCGATCATGCTGAATCGAAGGGTCGAAGCTAACTTCGAAAGAGCTCGACGCGAAAGATGGGAACACCCAGGGAGAGAACCAAATCCCCTACTACAAGTGTACCCAAGGATGGAGGAAAGTTTAGTAGGATTTTTGGTCAGATGCCACAAAGGGAACACTGAAGTTGCACTATGCCCCAGATGTGGGGCAGTCTATGATGAAATGCTGGCAAGATCTTTCGAACGTGTGTACTGCTACATGGGTCGAGAAACTCAGGGGTTCCGTCCTAACCTATACGGTTTCGACATATGGACTCCAACGAAGAGGCCTGATAGCCCACACCCCAGAGCTTGAAGGGTGACATTCAAAGTCCCTGCAGATGCACCCAGGGATAGATGGGTGCAAGCTAATGCAAGAAACAACAAATGGCGAAGTTGGGACCAAGGAGGAAGAACTGCAATGGCATATAGGAAGCAATTTCAAAAACCAAATCGAGAGGCGTATCGACTGGAAAATTACAAAGGAAAAAATCCTATGTCCCGGTCCCAGTGGAGAAGGCATCAGAGAATAAAAAAGGCTCAAAAGGAATACAGACCAAGAGAAGTTGGAGATTCTAGTAGCAACCAAGTCCCACACCAGGGGTCAAAGTCAAACAAACCTCCGGTGGAACGTAGGCTCTTCGAAGCTGAAAACATTTTAGAAGAAGAAGAAAAGATGCGCTCCAATTCCTGGAAAGAAGAGGATAGAATGACAAATGATTTCGATTCTGATGGAGTGTCGTCTATAAACCTCAATTGCAACGTTGTATCCGTACTCCCTCATGAGTTTAATCAGGAGACTGAAGTTGAAGACTGCGAAGAGGCTGATATCGAGGAAATGGCGAAGCACAGGCCTGTGTGTTATTATGTGCTGAATAATGGTGCAGTTGAAGAACAGAACGCTTTCTTCGAAAGGCCTGATGAGGGTATGCGAAATCATTTGAAGCCACCCTATATCAGGGCTAAAATTGAGAATGTTGGCATTAATAAAGTCCTAGTCGATGGGGGAGCAGCGGTGAACCTAATGCCTCAATACATGCTAAAGAGAATTGGTATGTTCGATACTGATATAAGGCCACATAACATGGTCTTATCTAACTACGAAGGCAAGATAGGACAAACATTGGGAGTCGTTCAGGTCAATTTGACAGTGGGCTCAGTCACAAGGCCAACTATGTTCATGGTTATACCAGCAAAAGCAAATTACAACCTTTTGCTTGGTAGGGAATGGATTCATGGGGTTGCAGCTGTGCCCTCGACAATGCATCAACGGGTGACAATTTGGAGGGAAGATGGTATAGTGGAGAATATCGAAGGAGATCAGAGTTACTATATGGCTGAAGTTAACCAGGTGAATAAAACCAACTTCGATAGGAACCTGGCAAACATAAGTCCTTGTCATGCTGCAGAAGAGATGTATGCCCCAAATAAGAATGCATTGTATTATTTAACTTTACACCCAAATGGATTCCAGTGGGATAGAGAGATCATGGATGGTCCAGCAGATACAGCACCATTGGAGAATTATCCAGCAGTACGGCCAACAGGCTGGGACGATGACATTAATAATGTCTGAGCCTTCGTTCTTCGAAAAGATTTCGGCTTACGTGGCCGAGAACAAAAGGAAGGCGGCTCTCGAAGCCGAACTATCAAATGCAAAGATGGACGCAGTTCTAACCAAAAAAGGAGTAACAGAGTTAGAGATACATACGAGTTTCGAATTCTCTGAAGACCCGGTTCAAGTTGAAAAGATCGTGAGAGAAGAATCGAGTCAAAGGTTAGATGCAATTTACGACGAAGAACCTTTGGGATTTGAAAAAGACCCAATGGCGTCGAACATAAAGATGTTGGCTCAAGATCCACTTGAAGAAGTAAATCTTGGAGACAAGGATCAAAAAAGAATAACATACATCAGCGCGAAACTAGAACCAGAACTAAAAGCAACGGTCATCAAAATGTTGAAAGAAAACAAAGATTTTTTTGCTTGGGATTATGATGAGATGCCTGGTCTAGGAAGAGACTTGGTCGAATTGAAACTACCAATAAAAGAAGGGAAGAAGCCTGTAAAGCAAACTCCCAGGAGATTCGCGCCAGAGATTCATTCGAAGATTAAAGCAGAGGTCGAAAGGCTTCTACGTTGCAAGTTTATCCGAACTACAAGGTATGTTGAATGGATTGCTAATATAGTACCTGTAATTAAAAAGAATGGTTCATTAAGAGTATGCATAGACTTTCGTGATCTTAATGCAGCCACTCCTAAAGACGAATATCCCATGCCTGTAGCAGAAATGCTAGTAGACTCAGCCGCAGGCTTCGAGTATTTGAGCATGTTGGATGGATATTCTGGATACAATCAGATCTTTATTGCAGAGGATGATGTATCCAAAACAGCATTTCGTTGCCCAGGGGCAATAGGCACTTACGAATGGGTTGTAATGCCTTTTGGTTTAAAAAATGCTGGGGCAACTTATCAAAGAGCAATGAATTCTATATTCCATGACTTTATAGAAACATTCATGCAAGTATATATAGATGACATTGTGGTAAAATCTACCTCGGGTATGAGTCATCTCGATCATTTGAGCCAATCATTCGAAAGAATGAGGAAACATGGCTTGAAGATGAACCCCCTCAAATGTGCTTTCTTTGTGCAGGCAGGTGATTTCTTGGGTTTCGTAGTCCACAAAAAAGGAATAGAAATTAACCAGAACAAGACGAAAGCCATAATGGAAACCAAGTCTCCATCCACAAAGAAAGAACTATAATCATTATTGGGAAAGATAAACTTCTTAAGGAGATTTATCTCTAATTTGAGTGGACGCACGCAAGCTTTCTCACCTCTACTACGGCTTAAGCAAGGAAAATTTGAATGGCGTGCTGAACATCAAGAAGCTTTCGATCAGATCAAGCAATACTTGACTTGTCCACCAATCTTATCTCCCCCAAACGGGAAGAAGCACATGCGCCTATACATTTCAGCGTCGGATAAAACAATAGGCAGCATGCTGGCGCAAGAAGATGAGAATGGCATCGAAAGAGCCATTTATTACTTAAGTAGAGTACTCAATGATGCAGAGACTAGATATACTGCTATAGAAAAGCTCTGCCTTTGCTTGTATTTCTCTTGTATCAAACTTAAGTATTATATAAAGCCAGTTGATGTTTATGTTTCATCTCATTGTGATGTTATCAAACATATGTTATCCAAGCCAATACTACATAGTCGAATTGTTAAGTGGGCTTTAGCCCTTACTGAATATTCATTAATATTTCAGCCTCTCAAGGCAATGAAAGGTCAAATTGTGTCAGACTTCATTGTCGACCACGCAGTAGTTGAGAGTCATCAACAGTACGTGGGTTTAAAACCCTGGAGGTTATACTTCGATGGTTCAACGCATAGAGAAGGAACCGGAGTTGGAATGTTGATAATTTCTCCTGATGGAATTCCAACAAAGCTCAAGTATAAAATCGAAGGTCCACTGTGCTCCAACAACGAAGCTGAATACGAAGCATTAATTGCTGGACTTGAAGCTTTGTTAGAATTGGGGGCAACCAGAGTCGAAATTAAAGGAGACTCCGAATTGGTCATTAAACAATTGACAAAGGAATACAAGTGCATCAAAGAAAATTTGATCATGTATTTTGTCATAGCAAATAGGCTACTCAAGAAATTCGAATATGTGGAATTAAAACACATATCAAGGATAAATAACCAAGAAGCCAACGACTTGGCACAATTAGCTTCAGGATACAAAGTATCAAAAGAGAAGTTAGAGGAATTGATTGAAGTAAGAGGGAGAGCAATGTCTACTAAACTTTCCCCAAGTGACCTAGAGAATTCACAATTGGGTTATGCCAACAAAGAAGAATTCGAAGTATTAAACATAGACTCATTGGCAGATACAGATTGGAGGAGTCCAATAATAAACTATCTAAAAAATCCTTCGACGGATACAGACAGGAAAATCAAGTACAGAGCCCTGTCATATTTCCTGATGGGAAATGAATTGTTCAAGAAAACTCCTGAAGGGGTATTATTGAAATGCTTGGGTGAAGAAGAAGCATATCTGGCCCTGTCGAACGTACACAGTGGAGCATGTGGTGCACATCAAGCAGGGCACAAAATGCAATGGCTTTTGTTTCGTTATGGGATGTACTGGCCTTCGATGTTAAAAGATTGCATAGAGTTTGCGAAAGGGTGTCAAGAGTGCCAAGAATATGCAGGTATCCAACACGCTCCAGCAAACGAATTAAGTACAATAGTGAAACCTTGGCCTTTTAGGGGATGGGCATTAGATTTGATTGGAGAAATTCACCCCAAGTCGTCTAAAGGTCAAAGGTACATATTAGTAGGAATAGACTATTTTCACGAAATGGGTCGAAGCAATACCACTGGTGAATGTGGATCAAGAGGCCGTGATTGAGTTTATTCAGAAACATATTATATATAGGTCTGGAATCCCAGAAAGTATAACAACTGATCAAGGGCCAGTCTTTACTGGACGAAAAATGCAAGACTTTGCCAAAGAAATAGGTTTCAAGTTATTTACTTCTACACCTTACTATGCTCAAGCAAATGGACAAGTTGAAGCAGCAAACAAAATAATAATTGGCCTTATTAAAAAACATGTGGGAAAGAAACCCAAGAATTGGCATAAGACTTTGGACCAAGCACTTTGGGCTTGTCGAACATCTCCAAAAGAAGCTACAAACACAACTCCTTTCCAGTTGACGTTTGGACATGATGCAGTACTTCCAATCGAGATATATTTGCAATCAGTAAGGATACAAAGACAAGCAGATATTCCTCCCAACGTATACTGGGAGTTAATGATGAATGAGTTGGTAGATTTGGATGAAGACAGACTTCGAGCGCTGGAAATGATAAAAAGACAAAAGGAAAGAGTGTCCAGAGCATACAACAAAAAGGTGAAAGGTAAAACATTTATTAATAATGACCTAGTTTGGAAAGTTATTTTACCTATAGATCGAAAGAATCAGGCACTTGGTAAACGGTCCCCACACTGGGAAGGACCCTTTCGAATCTTAAAGGTATTTTCGAACAATGCTTACGAAATTGAAGAGTTGGCAGAAGATCGTAGGATCTTGAGAGTAAACGGGAAATATTTGAAGAAATATAAACCAAGCATGTATGAAGTAAAGATTGCAAAAACGTAGACATTCAGGGTACTACGAAAGCCAAAATGGTCGGGCATGTATCAAAACATATGCGTTGCATTGATCAAAATGGCTTTATAATAAGAATGGGTTGATAAGTTAAAAGAAAAGAGTCAAAGAAAACACCAAAATATTTTCATTCAAACACAGAAGTACATGCATTACAAAAAAGGATCCAAAGAACATGATCTAGAAATTTCTGAGATTACAAAAAGAAAGCATAAAAACCTAAGGCAAACACTTGCTAATTAATCCTTTGGCCTAAACCCTCCAAGGACAGCACAGGCAAGCTTTCGCCTTCAAACATGTCTATGGATCCAGAATTGCGCATCCTCCTCACTACACCTTTCTTAAGGAAAATGTAAGAGAGGAGTCTCCCATAGGGAAGATAGGTCACAACCCCTTAACGTGTGACACCGATGGAAACAGCCTTAACAAGTCCTTTGAAAATCATCAAAGGAAAGTTAATCTTCTTCCCTCGAAGACCACAGAGAATAAACTCCAAATCTTCAACCATGATGTTGTCAACCTAATGAGATGCAATAATTCTGGGGAAACTTTTGATGATAACAGCTTCAACATGACTACTCATCTCATGTTGAGGACTCTCATGGACAACGACCCCTTCAGTGCCAAGGTTATGAGGATCTGGCATCAACTGCTTGTGGGTAACTTCCATCCTCGGAGGCTTGACAGAAACCTCAGAAACAATGGTGGTCCTACCTTCAGGATCTATGCGTAGAGACGCAAACATCCAGAAATCTGCCAGCATGTTGGGGTAGACAGGACCCTCCAGGATGTCTCCAAAGTAGAAGTCCAGTTCTTGGTTGACAAAGAGGTTTTCGAGGCTGATGAAGTTGTTATCAAGTTCATCTTCAGAAAGCTTGAATTCTTTCTTGATAAGAGCTTTTATGTTGTTGAAAGAAAGAGGTGCAGCCATTTCAGAAAAAGGGTTTGGAGAAAGAAGTTGGTTTTTCTTTTCTGTTGTTAGTATGTGAGAAAGCACAGGAATGAAGAAGTGAAAGTAATGTTAGACCCTTTATATAGACCTGGGATACTGAAGGTCGGTTTAAATGTTGATGATTGATTAGACTGCATTTGGTTTTCCAAAAAGGGAGTTAAGGCTTCCGCCGTTTCCCGCCCTTGGAAGTTGAGAAGTAATCATGAAACTGATGCACGCACGTCTCAAATAGACGTTTTGAAGAGAGTGACGTCACTGTTTAATAATGATTATGGCTAGAGAAGTGGAAACGTCAAGTCTAAAGGCAAGGATGCTGCGAAGGATAGTCAGGGTCTACATGTTGCATTAAATAAAATCACTATGGAAAATCTGAAGATATATTCTGGTAGAACTTGAAAGATTTGCTAAAAGATAGTGCTTGCGAATATTAGAAACATAGACAGAATGAAAATAGAAGCCAAGCATACAGATAGATGTTTCTACAAAAGGTTCGATTACAAAACGAAAATGCAACAAAATACAGGATTGGAAACAGCTAGTTAAAATCCTCAGGGAGGCTATTCTTGATCTTCAAATATTGAGTCTCCCACGAAGACATACGAAGCTCAAGTAACGCCCGGTGTTTCTTCAATCTTTCAATCTCTGGCACTAATTTCTGCGCAGTTTCGAAATGTTTAATTCCCGATTGCACCACTTCGAGCAAATCCTGTTGGTTGGCTTTTTGTATGGCTGCCTGACAATGTTCAGCTTCCTTTATCTTTTCTTCGAGGGCTTTTATCTCTTGCTTCCAGGAGTTTATGTTCTTCTCGTAATCATCAAAAGCCTTCTGATTTTCTGAATGTTTAAGCTTGAGGGCCTCACCTTGTTTCGTTGCATCCACAGCAGAATTCCATGAAGAGTCATGAGAGGCCATTTTCTCAGATAGTTCCTTTTCGACATTTTGCTTTCGAAGAATGTTGGCCTCGAGCTGTTCAACTAGAGAACCTAGCAAAACAATTATCTCTGAAATTTCTGTTGAGACTTGAAACAAATCCACTTTCTTTAAGAGTTGATTTAAGTTGTGACTCTTAATAGGTTCCCGGCTAAGAACATCCACGAGATTGACCCCAAAGAACTTTTCTTTTATCTGTCGAAGGAGGTTGGGAATGTCTTCCTTGTTACCAGATTCTATAACGATAGCTGGAGAGACATCAAGTTCTGAAGGCGAAGAAGTATTCACAGTCATAATAGCCTTTAAAAAACTAAGAGGATCAGTTTGCTTAAGCTGTTCCAGTTCCAAAGGAGTAGGCTTCGCAGGGGCAGGCTTCGAAGTTGTCCCAGGAGTGGTTTCTGTGTCTAGGGCTGAAGTTTCTTGAGGATTGTGTTTTTCTGGTTTAGAAGTTTCCTCCATAGCATCTTGTTCCGATGCAGTGTCTTCGCTGTCATGTGGTTGTGGATTCACATTGTCGCTGCCTGAGAATGGATGATCTTCTTCCAAATTTTTGTCTTGATGAGTAGGTGGGGATTCGTCAGTAGATTGGCTTTCTTCGACTAGTTCATTAGGCAATATGGTGGTGAGTGGCCTAGCATCTTCGAAGACTGGTGAGAGAACATGAGTTTTGTTTTGAGAGATATCTGTGTTAAACAAACCAGAATTAGTCGTAAGGATAAGGCTTTGAGGAGTTTTATCGACGGAAGTGAAAGAGTTACGATTACCGTGAAGTTTATCAACACTAATAGTGAGGTCATAAGCTTTAAGACCTGAAGTGGCAGTGCCAGCATCATCCTGCAATAAACAAGGTAAGATGTCGGTTTAATCATTTAGTTAAAATTACAAGACAGTATGTAGGTTGAAATCCAAATACCTTGGTTGGGATATTGTCTGGACTTGAATTATGGCTTTCGACAATGAAAGCATTACTGGCGGTTTTTAGAGGAGATTCTTCAGAAGATGCCTTGTCGCCAGGAGAAGCAACTTTGGAGGAACTTACCCCTTTCTCTTTTCCTGAAGGGGTAACAGTTTTTTGTCTCTTTCTATGTCCTTGTCTGGTATGAGGAGTGTAGATGTTGTTGATTGACTGTATTTTTTGGTAAAACAAATAGTGTCTTTATCATGTCAAATCTGGTGTCATGACATGCATTATTGTGTTATGAAGTTCTCCTTGTGCAGGCCTTTACCTGATGTCAAGGCCGATGTCATGACATCCGAAGCTGCTGTGTTTTATTCTGTTCTTGTTATGGTTATATGATCTGTTAAGACACTGTGCGTTTTTTTGGAAACATTGGATATTGATTTGATTCAGGACAACATTATGCACTGTTATTCATAGGATCTTTGTTTTATGGAAATAGTTTTAATTAGGTTTAAAACTAATATTGGATCCAAGGCCCAGCTGCTGCAAGGTTATTTATAACAGTTGAAGAAGCTGCTGACTGCATGTTTTTTAGGGTTTGCCGTCCAGAAGTTTGTTGCAGTTTTTCGTTAAGTCCTAGTTTTCTTGTAAGCCAAACAATCATCATGGTTGTCTTGTTCTAGGTGTTTTTGTGTTGTAATAGGTACTTGAAGCTTTTAAGCAAGAGTACCATTGTACTTGATTGAAGCTTTTAAGCAAGATCAAGTTGTGTCTTTGAAGTGTGTCTTCTTTTTATATGTGTTGCATGTTTGTCATCAGTGTTGTGATTGAGGGGGAGCGAGAAGGATCTCAAATCTAAGTTGCTTAGATTGAAGTTGCATTGGGTAGTTATTAAGTGAAAGGTGTAGTCTTGTTGTGTATTACTCTGAATTGATACTACTTATAGTGGACTTCCTCCCTGGCTTGGTAGCCCCCAGACGTAGGTGTTTTTGCACCGAACTGGGTTAACAAATCACTTGTGTTATTTGTTTTCTTTCCTGTTCATATTTTTAGTTTTGTTCAGATAGTTGATGTCGTGACATCCTGTTCGACATCACGTGTCTGATTCCAGAATTTCAATTGGCATCAGAGCAGGCACCCTGCCTGTTTTTACTGGGTGAGATCTAGGGACAGTATTTTTCTGGTATTATGGACAAAGAAGGTGGTGGATATGGGATTAGACCACCCATTTTGGATGGCTCTAATTATGATTATTGGAAACCTCGCATGGTGGCTTTTCTGAAATCCGTGGATAGTAAAGCATGGAGAGCTGTGAACAAAGGATGGCAAGAAAACTCTTAAACCAGAGGAAGAATGGGACAAAGATGAAGAGGCATTGGCGCTTGGCAACTCTAAAGCCTTAAATGCTTTATTCAATGGAATTGAGAAGAATATATTCAGACTGGTACACCAGTGTGAACTAGCCAAAGATGTCTGGGATACCCTCAAGACTACTCAAGAGGGCACCTCCAAAGTGAAGATGTCAAGACTTCAACTGCTAACTACAAAGTTTGAAAATCTAAGGATGAGAGATGATGAAAGTATTAAGGATTTTCATATGAATATACTTGATATTGCTAATACCTCAGGAACCTTGGGAGAGAAAATGTCTGATGAAAAGCTGGTGAGAAAAATTCTTAGATCTCTACCTAAGAGATTTGATATGAAAGTTACAGCTATAGAAGAGGCACAGGACATCAGCAAAATGAAGGTAGAAGAGTTAATTGGATCTCTTCAAACCTTTGAGATGGGAATCAGTGAAAATTCTGAAAAGAAGAACAAAAGTATAGCTTTTGTGTCCAACTCTCAAGAAGAAGTAGAGGAAAGTAGAGAAGAGAATCTATCTGAATCTATAGCTATGCTTGGTAAACAATTTAACAAAATTATAAGAAGAATGGATCAGAAGCCAAGATCAAATGTCAAGAACATCTCATCTGACACGAATAGATCCTATGACTCAGGTAGAAGAGCTAAACCTGAAGAAAAATATAATCACAGCAAAGGAATTCAATGCCATGGATGTGAAGGGTATGGACATATTAGAGCTGAATGTCCTACTTAGCTCAAGAAACAAAAGAAAGGACTGTCAGTCTCCTGGTCAGATGAAGATTCTGGAAGTGACTTTGAAGAAGAATCAGCCAAACATGTCACAGCCTTCACTAGTGTCTGCAATTCTGATGAAGACTCTAGTGATGATGAGCTAACCTTTGAAGAACTGGCAGCATCCTATAGAAAGTTGTGTATCAGAAGTGCTGAAGTATGTCAACAAAGTGAAAAGCAGAAGAAGTACATAGCTCAGCTGGAGGCTGATAACAAAGGCTTTAGTAAAACAATATCTGAACTAAACAATGAAATTATCATGCTACAATCCAAACTCGATCAGATGTCAAAATCTGTAAAGATGTTGAATAGTGGCTCAGATATGCTGGATGAGATTCTGCAGATTGGAAAGAGTTCAGGAGATATGTCTGGTATAGGTTTTGTTGGTACAAAGAAACCTCCCCAGGATGGGAACATGATTAAACCTGAAACTGAGATGTTGAACCCGATGTCAAGACATGCGACCCAACATCAAGACAGAAGTAAAATGAAGAGAAAATTTCAAAGATGGAGATGTCATCACTGTGGAAGATTTGGACACATCAAGCCCTTTTGCTTCAGGTTATATGGATACCCAGATCAAGCTCCTTACTACAGACCTAAACAAGTCATGCCCATCCAAAAGCCACAATGGATACCCAAAAACATGGCTTTAATAGCTCATACATCTCTTAGAGTATCAGCCAAAGAAGATTGGTACTTTGACAGTGGATGTTCTAGACACATGACTGGAATCAAGAATCTACTTGTGGATATCAGAAACCATGCTACTAGCTATGTTACCTTTGGTGATGGAGCTAAAGGAGAAATCAAGGGAGTTGGTAAACTGAACTGCTCAGGAGTTCCAAATCTGGAAGGTGTATTACTGGTCAAAGGATTGACTGCTAATCTCATAAGTATTAGTCAACTTTGTGACCAAGGATACCAAGTTAACTTCACTAGAGCTGAGTGTGTGGTCACTGATGAAGGGAAGAATGTAATAATGAGAGGAGTCAGGTCCAAAGACAACTGCTACTTATGGACATCTCATGAGACTAATTATTCATCTGTATGCTCTAAAGAAGAAGAAGCAAAGCTGTGGCATCGAAAACTTGGTCATCTTCATCTAAGAGGTATGAAAAAGATTATCTCTACAGAAGCTGTGAGAGGAATTCCCAAGTTACAAATTGATGAAGGAAGAATTTGTGGTGAATGTCAGGTTGGAAAACAAACCAGGATGTCACATCCAAAGGTTAGACATCTGACCACTTCCAGGGTTCTTGAACTGCTTCACATGGACCTGATGGGACCTATGCAAATGGAAAGCCTTGGGGGAAAGCAGTATGCCTATGTGGTTGTGGATGACTACTCCAGATACACCTGGATAAACTTCATTAGAGAAAAGTCAGATGTGTTTGATGTCTTCAAAGACCTGTGTCAGAGAATTCAGAGAGAAAAGGAAAATGATGTTGTAAGAATCAGAAGTGATCATGGAAAGGAATTTGAGAGTAAAAAATTTGCTGATTTTTGCTCCTCTGAAGGTATACACCATGAGTTCTCCTCTCCTATCACTCCATAGCAAAATGGAGTTGTTGAAAGGAAAAACAGAACTATTCAAGAATCAGCAAGAGCCATGATTCATGCTAAGAAACTTCCTATTCATTTCTGGGCTGAAGCTATGAATACTGCCTGTTATGTTCATAATAGAGTTACCTTAAGGAAAGGAACTGCTACCACCTTATATGAGATCTGGAAGGGAAGAAAACCCACTGTCAAATACTTCCATGTGTTTGGTAGTAAGTGTTACATTCTGGTTGATAGAGATCACAGAAGAAAAATGGATTCTAAGAGTGATGAAGGGATTTTTCTTGGGTACTCTACAAACAGCAGAGCCTATAGAGTTTTCAACTCAAGAACTAGGGTAATCATGGAATCTATAAATGTGGTGGTTGATGATGAACACAAACAAGCAGATGTCACATATGATGTTGGAACATTCTGGGAACAAGCAGCTGAAGACTCTAGAAAAGAAGATGAGTGCAGCCCCTCTGCTGCAAAATCTGAAGCTGAACTCTCTAACAAAGGACCTTCCATAAGAATCCAAAAGGATCATCCTAGTGAACTTATTATAGGAGATCCCAATAGTGGAGTAGTTACATGGTCAAGAGAGCAAGTATCAAACTCCTGCTTTGTATCAAAAATTGAACCTAAGAATGTTAAGGAGGCTTTGACAGATGAGTTTTGGATTAATGCTATGCAAGAGGAATTATGCCAGTTTGAAAGGAATGAAGTATGGGAGCTGGTTCCAAGACCACAAAATTATAATGTCATTGGAACAAAATGGGTCTACAAGAATAAGTCAGATGAACTGGGAACTATAATCAGAAATAAAGCAAGGTTAGTTGCTCAAGGATACACTCAAGTTGAGGGAGTTGACTTTGATGAAACTTTTGCTCCTGTTGCCAGACTTGAGTCAATTAGGCTGTTGTTGGGGGTTGCATGCATTCTGAAATTCAAACTATACCAGATGGATGTGAAGAGTGCTTTCTTGAATGGATATTTGAATGAGGAAGTCTATGTAGAACAACCTAAAGGTTTTGCAGATCCAAACCATCCTGATCATGTGTACAAATTAAGAAAAGCTCTTTATGGTCTGAAACAAGCCCCTAGAGCTTGGTATGAGAGACTAACTGAGTTTCTTACTAGCAATGGATACAGAAAAGGAGGGATAGATAAAACTCTTTTTGTTAAAGATGAAGGAGGAAAGATTCTGATAGCTCAAATCTATGTGGATGATATTGTATTTGGTGGGATGTCAGACAAGATGACTAGACATTTTGTTGAGCAGATGCAATCTGAATTTGAAATGAGTCTAGTTGGAGAATTAACTTATTTTCTTGGGCTGCAAGTCAAACAGATGGAAGACTCAATCTTTCTCTCTCAGAGCAAGTATGCTAGAAACATTGTCAAAAAGTTTGGAATGGAAAATGCTACTCACAAAAGGACACCAGCACCTACTCATTTGAAACTGTCCAAAGATGAAAAGGGAACTAGTGTTGATCAAAGTTTATACAGAAGCATGATAGGAAGTCTGTTGTACCTTACAGCCAGTAGACCTGATATTGCCTTTGCTGTTGGGGTATGTGCTAGGTATCAAGCAGAACCCAAAGTCAGTCACATAAATCAAGTCAAGAGGATAATGAAATATGTGAATGGTACATGTGAGTATGGAATGCTTTACTCTCATGGATGTGAACCCATTCTCACTGGATATTGTGATGCAGATTGGGGTGGAAGTGCTGATGACAGAAAAAGTACTTCAGGAGGATGCTTCTTTTTGGGATATAATCTTATTTCATGGTTCAGCAAGAAACAAAACTGTGTGTCCTTATCCACTGCTGAAGCAGAATATATTGCAGCAGGAAGTAGCTGTTCTCAACTTGTTTGGATGAAACAAATGTTATCCGAATACAATGTCACACAAGATGTCATGACATTATATTGTGACAACTTAAGTGCCATCAACATTTCAAAGAATCCCATTCAGCACAGCAGGACCAAGCATATTGATATTAGACACCACTACATTAGAGATCTTGTTGAGGACAAAATAATTGGCTTGGAACATGTTGCTACAAACCTTCAACTTGCTGACATTTTCACAAAAGCCTTAGATGCAAATCAATTTAAAAATCTAAGAAATAAATTAGGCATTTGTCTATGTGAAGGATTATAGCAATTAATTAGGTGTGGGGCCAGCATTATTTCTCTCTCCAAATATTTGCTATCATTACACATTAAAGTGGAGTTTCCCCCTCTTTTACATTTTGTCCAAACGGTTTCCATTCCTCCAAAACCTAACTTCAGCACTCACGCAACCTCTCTGTGTCATTGCATTCACAAACCTCTCGTCAGATTTCCATTCTCTCTCATCATGTCTCAAAGTACTCCCTCAAAGCAATCGTCTCCTTCCTCTGAAAAAGCATCGGAGTCTAGGGCACCAAATGTGGTGATTGATCAAGATGTCGTGTTGAATGTCGCACCATTAAACGCTGTTCCTGCTTCCGATTCTGTTCGCAGTCAACCAAGAAAGATGCATGCAAGAAAATCAACCGGAGGATCTGTTCCAGAAACTTTTTCTGTCCAGGGTAGAGAGGGCTCTGTGGTGTCGTTTTCTTTTACCTCCCCGTTTCACTTGGGAGGACGGCACGCTAAACCCTTCACGCGAAATTTGGAAGGAGAATGCGCCCGTGGTGGGATGAATTTTATTTCAGTTCTTCCTACGATATCACACGAACTTTCTTATTTGTCCTACGAGTAGGAAAGGGAAAAAAAGATCTCAACTAAACCCTAGGAGTTTGCTAAGTGTGGGGATTTACACCTAGACTAGAAATTCTGGAGTCCGGGAGGTCGGTTATACATAGGGAAGTGTTTAAACACCCTACATATCTGTAGTACTCTACAGGAACCTTCTCTGTGTCATTGTGTTTGTGTTTATTGCTAATGATTGGGAAAGTTTCTCCTTTGTATTAGGAGAAGGAATTGAATTGATTAAAGAAGACAGACAGACAGACAAACTGACTATTTTTGGTATTTTATTAGCTCGCTGAGATTCCTTGTGAACCTCATGCCTACATATCCCTAGTGGAAGTCAGAGCTTAATGTAGTTCGGGGAACTAACTAGGGAAATTAATTATTTTTGGTGCCTTGTTTGAAGCTCAAGGTTGAAGCTTGGAATTAAATCTCTGTTTACAGTAAAGAGACATGAAATTATCTCTACAGAGAGGTATTAGTACTATTCTACCACAAACATTTAAAGGAGTGACAGAATAACTGAATTCATTTCATTCAAGAGGGGGACCTTACTTGTGTATGTGCAAGTATACCAGTCAAATGCCTCTTAAATGAAAGAAAGATGCTCATCCAAATTAGGGAAAGTTACCACATGTCTGGGTTTTACTGCCAGCTCATGCCTTTCAAAATCCTAAATGGGAGACTTGATTAAAATTGAAATGTTTGTTTGTTTGAATGTGGTAGAGTAGTAAAAATATCTCTCTATAGAGATAAGCTATGTCTATCTACTGTATAAAAGATTTGACTTTAGCTGGCTTGTATGAGGCCCAAGCTTGAGGCCTTTTTTTGATTGATTAATTATTCGTATTGACTCTGGGAGATGGCTCCACTAGGAATTAATTACAGGGTATTTTAGTGTTCTGTACAAAGCCCAGAATTGAGGCTGACTCTACTTAGGGAGACTCTATTTATGTGCCTTGTACAAAGCCCAAGGTTGTGGCTGACTGTTGAGGATAAATGAATGAATGACTCTATTTTATGTGCCTTGTACAAAGCCCAAGGTTGTGGCTGACTCTTAACAGGGGAGTTTTATGGTTTGGGTGCCTTGTATGAAGCCCAAGGTTGAGGCTAACTGTTTTTGTTGGTTTTGACTCTACTGAGGAGGTTTTATTTATTAAAAGACTGTTTTTCTTTGGAAGCTAACCCTTTCCAGGGATTTTGACTCAGCTGGTGAATTTGTCTGTTAAAAGACTGACTTTTATCATGTTTTTTGGAGGCTGACCCTTTCCAGGGGTTTTGACTCTTTTGGGGAAATTATCTCCTAAGAGAATGAAATTATCTTTTTGACATTTTATTAATTGACTTTGGAGGCTAACCCTTTCCAGGGGTTTTATATTAAAAATGAAAGAATGTGTGGAAGCTAACCCTTTCCAGGGATTTTATATTAAAAATGAAAGAATGTGTGGAAGCTAACCCTTTCCAGGGATTTTATATTAAAAATGAAAGAATGTGTGGAAGCTAACCCTTTCCAGGGATTTTATTGAAATGATTGGCAGAAAGATTATCTAATGGAGACTTCTTGTTTAAAGCCCAAGATGAAGGCTGACTCAATACTGAGGATGATCAAACATGGATCCTAGACTCTGCTAAGGAAGATTGATGAAGATAAGGGTGACAGAGACTGTCCATGTCTCTCATTCCAAAAAGTGTACTCAATGCAAAATTGAGACAAACTTAGCTTGTTTAAAGTCTGGTTTAAATTGGAAGAAACTCACCAGGGTAGGCTAAAAGGTGACTAAAGACCTGTTCCTATGTTTATAAGAAACCTGATGGGTCCTTGTATACAAGCTCAAGAGGAAGCTGGAAATGCTTTTAAGAAGCCTGTGGGTCCTTGTACAAAGCCCAAGAGGAGGCTAATCGAGGGTCCTTGTTATAGCACAAGAGAAAGCTATGTAGTTTTGAACTTATTTTGGCTCTAAGCAAATGGGTAAGAGGTTTCACCGGGAATAATCCTCTTTGGGTGGATGTGTCCTATTATTTTGGATTCTAAGGTTTTTGCCAAGATGTTTCACCGGGAATAATTCATCTTGGGGGTTTGAACTACAGATCTCTAATTAGGAAAGAGCCTTCACCGGGAAGACATTCTCAATCCTAGGTCATATTCCTATAATATATATATAGTTTAACTGTCCTAAGGTTTATACTCAAACGCAGTTCTAAACTAATATATGTGCACAGTTTATATTTGACAGTAATTTAAACAAAGACTGTAAATTGAAAGCTTGTAAAGCCTAACCTGGATGGAGTGGAGGCCATTGAAGAAGTATGTACAGAGCCTCAACAGTAATTTTTGTTGTTTTGTTGATAACAGGTGAATATATATATGATAAACAGTTAATGGTTTTTGAAAACAGAAGAAGTGAAGATGGACAAAGGTCACATAGGTATCTGAAGAGTTTCACCGGGAATAATGCCCTTCAAATACCAGAAGAATGTTTTGAAAACAGAAAGAAGATTTTGAAAATACAGTTTTGAAAACAAGCTAAGAAGAGAAGGTTTTTGGGACTTACACTCTATTAGAGGCCCAGTACTTTACAGTACTGGTTAAAAAAACAGTTGAAAATGATTTGAAGTGATATAAGGTTTTGTTGTTTGAAAACCTTAATCATCCGTTTAATCGGAGACTGATAACAGCTTTGAATATTGACAAAAGTCAACTTAATTAAAGTAAAAATAAAGATTTTTACTTAATTAAGACCTAAATAATTAGGGTTTTATCATAAAATTTATTTACAAAGATGATTAGGTTAAATCAAAGGGAATATATATATTTAAAGTATTTTATAAAACACCTAAAACATACTATTTTAAACCTAATAAAAATACATGAAATAAATAATATTTTTATGATTTTTTTGACTATTCACAAAATAGGTATATTAAATAATAGGTGTATGAAAAATGAAGTGAAAATGAATTAATTTGATAGGTGAATTAATTGTGTGAAGTTGTGAAGAAAATAAGTGTGAAAAGTGGTAAAAAAATAGGAATGTCTCCACCAAGGCTTGAACTCACGCCTTTATAGTCACCACACCAAAACAAAGCCAACTGAGCTACATGCTCAGTGTGACTAAAGAGGGATCCCAGTTGTTTATATGTGAAGCACGCGCGTTAAAATGGAAAATAAAAACAAAAGGTCTGAGGGGGGGATCGAACCCCAGACCTTATGGCAAGAGAGAGTGGAAGCGCATGTGACCAAGTGAGCTAAACGATGTATTCGTTTAGAACTCGCTTTCAGTTAAATATATTTTAAACTTTCCACTGAGAATTCAAAAATGGCGCGCTTCACCATCTTCGTCTTCAACCTCAAGCTCCATCAATTTGAAATTCTGAACTTCCTCAATTCTCAACCATTTGCAATGATATAAAAACCAAACTTGCTCTAAATTCACTCACGATTCTAAATATGTAACTAACATGAACTATTATTAACTACATCTAATTAATTTACCAGAAATCGTGAAGAACCCTAAAACTTAAAAATCAAATTAAATGACTATGCTGAAAGATAAATGAATGATGATAGAGGGTTTTCAATCCTCTGATGATGCTGAACAAGATAGAATCGAGCTATTTCACAAAGAGTACTTAAATTAAAGAGAGGGAGTTCAGAAACTTACCTCTGAAAATGAAGGTCGTGAGGATGATTGAGAGCAACTGGGCTTGTATGAATGATCCCAAAAGCTTCCTTGTGGCTCAGTGATGCTAACTGAATGCTTATAATGACCTCAAACCTCCTGAATTGTTCTATGGACCTCCTTCGATTTGAGCTTCAAGTGAACATGGAGGATGATGAATCTGCAGTTACAGATGAGCTGCGACCATCTGGATAGTTCCACTACCTCCTATGGAACGTGCCTGGATGCTTAACCTTGCTTGGAGCCTTCTGAATTGCTCTGTGGACCTCCAACTGCAACTGCTCCAAAGTGAGAGCAACAATGGTGTTCCTCCACTTACAGAAGTGATCCAGGTGCTTGGATCACCTCAAATGCTCCCCTTTGAGATGTTAGAATGCTTACTTTCCAAAGATAAGCTCTGGTTTGAAGAAAACGATTCTTCTTGCCAAAGAACTTTGAAAAACAATAAGCATGAGAAGAGAAAGAGAAAGCAAGGAATTGAGTTGCTTTGGTGTGTTTTTTGAATGAGAATGAGGCCTCTATTTATAGGCAAATGTCTCAGTACTGATTGGGAGAGTGAGCTTGCTTAGTGAAGCAAGTTTGGTTTCTTAGCCATGAAGAAATTTCAAAGAATATCCAAGTGCAATGATGAGCTCTTTGATACCACTCCCTAGCCATCGGTTTTGCTTGATCTTAGGGGACCAAATGGCTGCAGAAATGAGCTCCAATTGGTTGGGAGAAGATTCCTTTGATGAATCACCAATTTGCCATAAATTCAAAAATGCAATCATTACATAATCACATGCCTTTGTTTTTGGGAATCTTCTCTAATCCTTATGCAATGATGAATTTGAATGTATGGCATGTCTTCAGATGTATTAGAGGTCGTGTAGCATCATTTAGTGAAGCAAAATGCACAAAATTGCAAAGTTTCAAATTGTACATGACCTATAATTTCACTTCATGAGGCCAACTTTGAACAAGCATAACTCCTAGCTCAAAATGAATTTGGAGAAGGTTGAACACAATTTGGAAAGCCCTAAACATCTACTTTAAATCATTAGTTTATGTCTTCTTCAGAATCCTTTGGGAAATTTGTGAAAAATGAGGCCAAAGTTGGAAGAAAACTAGGTTAAAACACTTAGAAAAATTTCTAAGTGTTTATGACCTAAACTTCAAAATTTCCAAAACCTCATAAATGGTTGATCTTTTGAAAAAAGTTCCCTTGTAAGATGTTGTTTTATTTGGCAAGATCTACAACTTTCATGTTGGAAGTTTTTTGAGTTGTGTAGGTGAAATTTTGAGATCTCACCATGCCTTCAAAAACCCTAATTCCCGACTTTTCGCTCCTTGATGAATTTCTTTGAATTTCTTTGGCCAAATGACTTTGACATCCATATATTGATGATATTGATCTTTGAAAGTCATTTTTTGACCAAAAACCTTAAAAGTAAATGATGATCCTTCACAGTTGACTTTTTCCTGACAAAGTGAATTTTTGGGCTTTTGTGTAGGAATAAGATCTTCTCCCCAAATGGATGATATAAATGGATTATATGGAGGTAGTAGAGATCCTTGAATCATGTCTTGAGTTTTGGATTCATGCCCTGATCAGAAGTCAACTATCTTGGTGAATTAGGTCAAAACCCTAATTTGTCGACCATGTGAAAGTAATGACTGTAGACTTTGAATTGAAGTGTGATGTCCAGTAGACCTTGTAATATGAGTTATTTGAAGATGATTGATGTCTTTGAATGACCCTCTGAGGTTTTTTAGGGTTTCCCAAATGTGATCCCTGATTTCAGTCCTTGATAGGCTCAAAACCCTTGTCTGGTGACCTGAGTAAACCTGTACTCATATGACTGGATGTCTAATCAATCATAGATGAGAAAAGTGAAGTTTTTGAGCCCCATGATTGTATTAGAGACTAGTCTTTGTATTGATTGATCCTTTGCCTGAGCTTTCTTGTCTTTGAGCATCCTCGATTAGGTACCAGATGGAGAAATGACTGCTCTGGGTACTTGTCTTGACCTGATGAAAAATCCTGAAGATATGTCATCTCAGGGGGGTCAAAAATTAGGGTATGACAGATGCCCCTATTTAAGTTTCTTTTATCTGGAGGGAGAGAGATTGAGATCTCGATCTCTCCTGCATAAAAGAGACTTAAATATCAAAGAATGCCCGAATTTTGGGCGCTCCTGAGATGTTGTAATTGATAAAATCTTTGCATGATTTGATCCCGTTGTCGCACTTGGCGGGGGATGAGGAGACAAACTCCTGCAGAAATACTTGATGTGGATTCTGGTGAGTGGATGGCAATGTTGGATGCGCAATCCATCTTTTTTAACTAAGTGTTGATACTTAGAAAAAGGTAAACAACCTCTCCTCGTTCCGGATGTCCAAATCTCGAAACTGGTCTTAGTTGCGTTTGGACAATATCTCAGATAAAGAGAAAATTTCCAAAGGTTTGTTCCCTCGTCAAACTTCTTACCAGCACTTGGAGGTAAGATACCATTTGACGGTAAATAAAGAAACTTCGAAGGTTGTTTCCTCATCAAACTTCTCATCAGCACTTGGAGATGAGATACCATTTGACGGTAATAAAGAAACTTCAAGGGTTTGTTTCCTCATCAAACTTCTCATCAGCACTTGGAGATGAGATACCATTTGACGGTAATAAAGAAACTTCAAGGGTTTGTTTCCTCATCAAACTTCTCATCAGCACTTGGAGATGAGATACCATTTGACGGTAATAAAGAAACTTCAAGGGTTTGTTTCCTCATCAAACTTCTCATCAGCACTTGGAGATGAGATACCATTTGATGGTAATAAAGAAACTTCGCCATCTTCCCTTTCTGACCTGGCATCTTTGAAAGATTGTCATATGGGCCCATGCTTTTTGAGGGGCTAATGACTTTGTTTTGAAGGCAGACGAACTGTTTTCGGGGTGAAAACTGCCATTCGTCGATTGGTGCCTGGGGAATCAACAAACTGTTTTCTTAAGGGGAAAACTACCATTTATTGACCCTGTGGGGGAACTAAACATCCCTGAAACAGACAAACTGTTTGAAGAAACTACCATTTGTCGATCTCTTGAGTATTTGACAGACAAACTGTCTTTCCTTGGGGAAAGACTACCATTTGTTGACTCTGTGGGGAACTAAACATCCCTGAAACAGACAAACTGTTTGAAGAAACTACCATTTGTCGACCTCTTGAGTATTTGACAGACAAACTGTCTTTCCTTGGGAAAGACTACCATTTGTTGACTCTGTGGGGAACTAAACATCCCTGAAACAGACAAACTGTTTGAAGAAACTACCATTTGTCGATCTCTTGAGTATTTGACAGACAAATTGTCTTTCCTTGGGAAAGACTACCATTTGTTGACTCCGCTGGGGATCATGAACTATCTTCTGGATGAAGACTACCATTCACTGATTCTGCTGGGGAACCGTTTGTCGATCTGCTGGGAGATTCTGAATTATTTTCTTTGACGAAAAAGAAGGTGGCATCTCTCGACCTTACTGGGGAAATGCCAAACTTTTGGGGAAGCCCAAAATGCGAAGCAGACTATCTTATCTGAAAAAGACTGTTGAATGTTGCTTTGCAGGAGAATCTCGGCAAAGGAATTCCAAAAGTGAACAAACTATCTCCTTGAGGGAGACTACCATCTATTGACTTGCTTGGGGAAATCTTTCTACATGGATTGTTGTCTTGAAGGAAAAAGGTTTCTCCAGGACTTGCAGGGGAAACTGGAGTTCATGCCCTCATGACTCGGGCATTCTCACGATTAAAAGCCTCATTTGACTATGCAGTTGTGATGTAATGTATGCATGAATATTATGATAATTATAAAATGTAAAGTGAATGTGAATAGAATTGTCGCGGATGTAAAATCCTAATGATACGACTTGAATTCTTGTTGATCAGAAGATGTCCTCTCCTTGGAGTTCGAACTCTGTCGGGAATATCTGGTTATCAGTTGTTCGCTGTCCGAAGTAAGTAATATGAATTGAAGTGAAGATCCGTCATCGGGAGATGTTCGCAAAGCGACCTCATGGGGAAATATAGGTTCCCGGAGTCTCAACCGTTCTCGGAGTAACTGTTTGCATTCTTCCTACTGTTTGTAAACCTTAGAAAGAAATTTCACCTTTATTTTTTTTTTTTTTTGCAAGTAAATTCATTTTATTTTACGAAAACATTTGTTTCAAGAAAGTGACTGTTAAAATTAAAAATGCATTTCAAGAAACTGAATAAGACTAGATTGCAAAGGAAAAGCACAAGGCTCAAATTATTATATATGGAATGGTAATCAGCCAAATGCTTGATTCCATGGAGTATTTACAAAGTTGGAAATTGGTAATTTTCGGGAAAAGGGCTACGATGAAACGTGACGACCGTTATCTCTCCCTTCCACTCCGAGTTGCGCTGTATTCGTGCTTCGTAGAAGATGACCTACTGCTGATGAACACTCCACTATGGATTTTGAATGACCAAGTTTGTCCTGAACACAGTTACTTGCCATATATCCCTAACTTTTGCGTAAACTACCCCTTTCGGGTTTTAAGTTTACCGGGATTGATCATTTATTTTTTTTATGTCTCTAACTTTTGCCTGAATCGCCCTTTCGGGTTTTCGATTCACCGAGACGCTCTTTTTTGCCTAAGTCGCTCTTTGCGAGTTTTCAACTTAGCGAGCTGTTATTTTTGTTTATTTAGGCGAAGTATTTCTTGACTGCGTCGACGTTCACAGGACGGGTGAATTCTTCTCCATCCATAGTCGTGAGTATTAAGGCTCCTCCTGAGAAAGCTCTCTTGACCACGTAGGGGCCGTCATAATTGGGAGTCCATTTCCCTCTCGAATCTGTGAGAAAAGATTGAATCTTTTTGAGTACAAGGTCGCCTTCTTTGATTATGCGAGGTCGAACCTTTTTGTCGAAAGCTTTCTTCATTCTTTGTTGATATAGCTGTCCGTGGCATAAAGCTGTCATGCGCTTTTCTTCGATTAAGTTCAATTCATCGAATCTGCTTTGACACCACTCGGCTTCTGTTAATTTTGCCTCCATCAAAACTCTCATTGATGGAATCTCAACCTCTATAGGTAGGACTGCCTCCATGCCATATACAAGGGAGAAAGGAGTTGCTCCAGTCGAAGTACGTACTGATGTACGGTAACCATGAAGAGCATACGGGAGCATTTCATGCCAATCTTTGTAAGTAATGACCATCTTCTGAATGATTTTCTTGATGTTTTTGTTAGCTGCTTCTACAGCTCCATTCATCTTTGGTCTGTAAGGAGATGAGTTGTGATGTTCGATCTTGAATTCTTCACAAAGTTCCTTCATCATTTTGTTATTCAAATTTGATCCATTGTCAGTGATTATCTTGCTAGGAATGCCGTAGCGACAGATGATGTGATTCTTGATAAACCTGACGACAACTTGTCTTGTGGCGTTTGCATACGAAGCTGCTTCAACCCATTTGGTGAAATAGTCTATGGCTACCAAGATGAAGCGATGTCCGTTGGACGCTTTTGGTTCGATCATTCCAATCATGTCGATTCCCCACATGGAGAAAGGCCAAGGGGAAGAGAGTATGTTGAGAAGAGATGGTGGCACATGAATTCTATCGGCGTAGATCTGGCATTTGTGACACCTCTTTGCGTACTGGTAGCAATCTGACTCCATCGTCAGCCAATAATATCCTGCTCTCAGTATCTTCCTTGTCATGGTATGTCCATTGGTGTGAGTACCAAAGGAACCTTCATGTATTTCTCTCATGAGTATTTCTGCTTCTTTTCTGTCAACGCATCTGAGCAGAACCATGTCGAAGTTTCTCTTGTACAGAACATCTTCATTCAGGAAGAATTTACAAGCTAACTTTCTCAAAGTCTTTCTATCTTTCTTTGACGCCCCAAGAGGGTACTCTTGCTTTTGAAGAAAGTTCTTGATGTCGTAGTACCACGGTTTGTCGTCGATGATTGCTTCTACTGTGAAAACATGAGCGGGCCTATCCAGGCGCATAACATCGATCCGAGGAATGTCATTCCAATGATTTATCCTAATCATGGAAGAGAGTGTGGCTAATGCATCAGCCAAGTTGTTTTCTTCACGAGGAATGTGATGAAAATCTACCCTGTCGAAGAATGGTAATAATCTTCTCGCGTAGTCTTTGTAAGGAATTAGCCCTGGTTGGCGTGTTTCCCATTCTCCTTTGATTTGATTGATGACCAAAGCAGAATCTCCATATACATCCAAGTGTTTGATTCTTAGATCCATGGCTTCTTCGAGACCCATGATGCAAGCTTCATATTCGGCCTCATTGTTTGTGCATTTGAAAGTTAATCTGGCAGTAAATGGAATATGGGTACCCTGAGGTGTAACAATGATTGCCCCAATTCCTCGTCCATAAGCATTGACAGCTCCGTCAAAGATTAAGCCCCACTGGGATCCTATCTCAGGTCCTTCGTCTGGTAGCGGCTCGTCGTAATCTTTCATCTTGAGGTACATGACGTCCTCGTCCGGAAAGTCGAAACTGGTTGATTCATGACCATTGAGTGGGGTGGTGAGCCAGGTGCTCAGCTAGAATGCTTCCTTTCACGGCTTTCTGTGCGTGATACTCAATGTCATATTCTGATAACAACATCTGCCAACGGGCAATTCTCCCGGTTAAAGCAGGCTTCTCAAAGATGTACTTGATTGGATCCATATGAGAGATCAAACAAGTAGTATGTCGAATCATGTACTGGCGGAGACGCTTGGCAGCCCAGGCCAAAGCACAACACGTCTTCTCGAGCATGGAGTAGCGGGATTCACAGTCAGTGAATTTCTTGCTCAGGTAATAAATGGCATGCTCTTTTCTCTTTGTCTCGTCTTGCTGTCCAAGGACACAACCCATAGAATCTTTTAAGACGGTTAAGTACATTATCAAAGGTCTTCCTTCCACTGGAGGAGACAAGATGGGTGGTTCGAGCAGATATTCCTTAATGCTGTCGAACGCCTTCTGACAATCGTCTGTCCAGACGCAACTTTGATTTTTCCGTAGAAGTTTGAAAATAGGAGCGCAAGTTGCAGTCATGAGATATATGAATCTCGAGATGTAATTCAGACGTCCAAGAAATCCTCTAACTTGTTTCTCGGTTTTGGGTGAAGGCATTTCTTGAATTGCCTTGACTTTGTCTGGATCTACTTCAATTCCTCGTTTGCTGACAATGAAACCAAGGAGTTTTCCTGAGTAGACACCAAAGGTGCACTTGTTGGGGTTCAGGCGAAGCTGAAACTTCCGTAAGCGTTGAAATAACTTTGTCAGATTCTGTATGTGATCTTCTTCATTTTTTGATTTGGCAATCATGTCGGCCACATAGACTTCCACTTCCTTATGCATCATGTCGTGGAAAAGCGTAGTCATGGCTCTTTGATAAGTTGCCCCGGCGTTCTTTAGTCCAAAAGGCATAACGCGATAGCAGAACGTGCCCCAGGGGGTGATGAAAGCTGTTTTTTCCATGTCTTCAGGTGCCATTTTGATTTGGTTGTATCCTGAAAATCCGTCCATGAATGAGAAAACTTTGGATTTTGCTGTACTGTCTACCAACATATCAATATGTGGTAAGGGAAAATCATCCTTAGGGCTAGCTTTGTTCAAATCTCTGTAGTCGACGCACATGCGGACTTTTCCGTCTTTCTTAGGAACGGGAACAATGTTAGCTAACCACCGAGGGTATTCTGAAGTGACGAGGAAACCTGCGTTGATCTGCTTTTGAACTTCCTCTTTGATTTTCATGGCCATCTCCGGATGAGTTCTTCTCAATTTTTGCTTGACCGGAGGGCATTCTGCTTTTAACGGCAAGTGATGCTCCACTATACTGGTATCCAACCCTGGCATATCTTGATAAGACCAAGCGAAGACATCTGAGAATTCTTTGAGTAGCTGTATCAAACTCTCTCTGATTTCTGAACTGAGCGAAGCTCCAATCTTAACCTCTCTTTTGTTTCCATCGGAACCAAGGTTAATGATCTCTAGAGGCTCATTGTATGGCTGAATGGCCTCTTCCTTTTGTTGAAGTAACCGTGAAATTTCCTTTGATATTTCTTCGTCTTCTTCTTCCTCTGCCTCGAATACAGGAAACTCAAAGCTTGGAGAAGTCATACGGTCGCACGTTTCAACGGGGTATTTTATGATTAATCTGCATATGTGTGATAAGTTTTATTTAGACAACGAGGGAAGACTCGGTGTATGCAGTTAATGGAATATTTGATGTTTTTTAAGGGTGTTTTTTAGGATTACCAATTTTCCGAAAAAAAGAAAAGGGAAAACTAAACGAAGGAACAGAATGACATTTTTATTTATGGACAGTCATTTCTTGAAACAAAGACCCTATAAAACAAAACTCTATTGCTTTGGGCGAAGCAAAGAGGGACATTTTCCTAAGAAATAGTAAAATGCAAAGCCCTATGAAACATCTCTTCACCCTGGGCTATGGTGAGAGGACAAAATAACGGTGAAAGTTCCTACTTAGGAGTGCGAACAACAGTTGAAACTTCAACAGCTGTCCAATAGTGGCGAACCCCATTGTGCACTAAGTAATCTGGAACCTTAGGCTTAAGCTGGCCTGTGGTAGGTCTTGATTTACCAACCACTGTCTTTGCAACACTCAGACGATCTTCTTCTACTTCAGCAGACTGAGCGGTGTGAGCATACCCATTTCCAAGTGGAGTATGTCGGTTTTTCTTTTGAGGGAACTTCCAATCTGTGGTGGTCGTTTTCTTTTACCTCCCCGTTTCACTTGGGAGGACGGCACGCTAAACCCTTCACGCGAAATTTGGAAGGAGAATGCGCCCGTGGTGGGATGAATTTTATTTCAGTTCTTCCTACGATATCACACGAACTTTCTTATTTGTCCTACGAGTAGGAAAGGGAAAAAAAGATCTCAACTAAACCCTAGGAGTTTGCTAAGTGTGGGGATTTACACCTAGACTAGAAATTCTGGAGTCCGGGAGGTCGGTTATACATAGGGAAGTGTTTAAACACCCTACATATCTGTAGTACTCTACAGGAACCTTCTCTGTGTCATTGTGTTTGTGTTTATTGCTAATGATTGGGAAAGTTTCTCCTTTGTATTAGGAGAAGGAATTGAATTGATTAAAGAAGACAGACAGACAGACAAACTGACTATTTTTGGTATTTTATTAGCTCGCTGAGATTCCTTGTGAACCTCATGCCTACATATCCCTAGTGGAAGTCAGAGCTTAATGTAGTTCGGGGAACTAACTAGGGAAATTAATTGTTTTTGGTGCCTTGTTTGAAGCTCAAGGTTGAAGCTTGGAATTAAATCTCTGTTTACAGTAAAGAGACATGAAATTATCTCTACAGAGAGGTATTTATACTATTCTACCACAAACATTTAAAGGAGTGACAGAATAACTGAATTCGTTTCATTCAAGAGGGGGACCTTACTTGTGTATGTGCAAGTATACCAGTCAAATGCCTCTTAAATGAAAGAAAGATGCTCATCCAAATTAGGGAAAGTTACCACATGTCTGGGTTTTACTGCCAGCTCATGCCTTTCAAAATCCTAAATGGGAGACTTGATTAAAATTGAAATGAAATGTTTGTTTGTTTGAATGTGGTAGAGTAGTAAAAATATCTCTCTATAGAGATAAGCTATGTCTATCTATTGTATAAAAGATTTGACTTTAGCTGGCTTGTATGAGGCCCAAGCTTGAGGCTTTTTGATTAATTAATTATTATTATTGACTCTGGGAGATGGCTCCACTGGGAGTTAATTACAGGGTATTTTAGTGTTCTGTACAAAGCCCAGAATTGAGGCTGACTCTACTTAGGGAGACTCTATTTATGTGCCTTGTACAAAGCCCAAGGTTGTGGCTGACTGTTGAGGATAAATGAATGAATGACTCTATTTTATGTGCCTTGTACAAAGCCCAAGGTTGTGGCTGACTCTAGCTAGAGTAAATATTATTTTCTGCCTTGTACAAAGCCCAAGGTTGTGGCGGACTCTTAAATGAATTAAGTATTGATGACTATATGGGGAAAGATCCTAAGTGTTTAGGAATCTTTGACACATGAAAAATATGGTTTATCTGCCTTGTACAAAGCCCAAGGTTGTGGCTACTAAGTGATGAAGGACTCACTGGGGAGACTCTATTATCTGCCTTGTACAATGCCCAAGGTTGAGGCTGACTCTTAATAGGGGAGTTTTATTGTTTGGGTGCCTTGTATGAAGCCCAAGGTTGAGGCTAACTGTTTTTGTTGGTTTTGACTCTACTGAGGAGGTTTTATTTATTAAAAGACTGTTTTTCTTTGGAAGCTAACCCTTTCCAGGGATTTTGACTCAGCTGGTGAATTTGTCTGTTAAAAGACTGACTTTTATCATGTTTTTTGGAGGCTGACCCTTTCCAGGGGTTTTGACTCTTTTGGGGAAATTATCTCCTAAGAGAATGAAATTATCTTTTTTGACTTTTTATTAATTGACTTTGGAGGCTAACCCTTTCCAGGGGTTTTATATTAAAAATGAAAGAATGTGTGGAAGCTAACCCTTTCCAGGGATTTTATATTAAAAATGAAAGAATGTGTGGAAGCTAACCCTTTCCAGGGATTTTATATTAAAAATGAAAGAATGTGTGGAAGCTAACCCTTTCCAGGGATTTTATATTAAAAATGAAAGAATGTGTGGAAGCTAACCCTTTCCAGGGATTTTATTGAAATGATTGGCAGAAAGATTATCTAATGGAGACTTCTTGTTTAAAGCCCAAGATGAAGGCTGACACATGCTGAGGATGATCAAACATGGATCCTAGACTCTGCTAAGGAAGATTGATGAAGATAAGGGTGACAGAGACTGTCCATGTCTCTCATTCCAAAAAGTGTACTCAATGCAAAATTGAGACAAACTTAGCTTGTTTAAAGTCTGGTTTAAATTGGAAGAAACTCACCAGGGTAGGCTAAAAGGTGACTAAAGACCTGTTCCTATGTTTATAAGAAACCTGATGGGTCCTTGTATACAAGCTCAAGAGGAAGCTGGAAATGCTTTTAAGAAGCCTGTGGGTCCTTGTACAAAGCCCAAGAGGAGGCTAATCGAGGGTCCTTGTTATAGCACAAGAGAAAGCTATGTAGTTTTGAACTTATTTTGGCTCTAAGCAAATGGGTAAGAGGTTTCACCGGGAATAATCCTCTTTGGGTGGATGTGTCCTATTATTTTGGATTCTAAGGTTTTTGCCAAGATGTTTCACCGGGAATAATTCATCTTGGGGGTTTGAACTACAGATCTCTAATTAGGAAAGAGCCTTCACCGGGAAGACATTCTCAATCCTAGGTCATATTCCTATAATATATATATAGTTTAACTGTCCTAAGGTTTATACTCAAACGTAGTTCTAAACTAATATATATGCACAGTTTATATTTGACAGTAATTTAAATAAAGACTGTAAATTGAAAGCTTGTAAAGCCTAACCTGGATGGAGTGGAGGCCATTGAAGAAGTATGTACAGAGCCTCAATAGTATTTTTATTGTTTTTGTTGATAACAGTTGAATGTATATGATAAACAGCTAATGGTTTTTGAAAACAGAAGAAGTGAAGATGGACAAAGGTCACATAGGTATCTGAAGAGTTTCACCGGGAATAATGCCCTTCAAATACCAGAAGAATGTTTTGAAAACAGAAAGAAGATTTTGAAAATACAGTTTTGAAAACAAGCTAAGAAGAGAAGGTTTTTGGGACTTACACTCTATTAGAGGCCCAGTACTTTACAGTACTGGTTAAAAAAAACAGTTGAAAATGATTTGAAGTGATATAAGGTTTTGTTGTTTGAAAACCTTAATCATCCGTTTAATCGGAGACTGATAACAGCTTTGAATATTGACAAAAGTCAACTTAATTAAAGTAAAAATAAATATTTTTACTTAATTAAGACCTAAATAATTAGGGTTTTATCATAAAATTTATTTACAAAGATGATTAGGTTAAATCAAAGGGAATATATATATTTAAAGTATTTTATAAAACACCTAAAACATACTATTTTAAACCTAATAAAAATACATGAAATAAATAATATTTTTATGATTTTTTTGACTATTCACAAAATAGGTATATTAAATAATAGGTGTATGAAAAATGAAGTGAAAATGAATTAATTTGATAGGTGAATTAATTGTGTGAAGTTGTGAAGAAAATAAGTGTGAAAAGTGGTAAAAAAAATAGGAATGTCTCCACCAAGGCTTGAACTCACGCCTTTATAGTCACCACACCAAAACAAAGCCAACTGAGCTACACGCTCAGTGTGACTAAAGAGGGATCCCAGTTGTTTATATGTGAAGCACGCGCGTTAAAATGGAAAATAAAAACAAAAGGTCTGAGGGGGGGATCGAACCCCAGACCTTATGGCAAGAGAGAGTGGAAGCGCATGTGACCAAGTGAGCTAAACGATGTATTCGTTTAGAACTCGCTTTCAGTTAAATATATTTTAAACTTTCCACTGAGAATTCAAAAATGGCGCGCTTCACCATCTTCGTCTTCAACCTCAAGCTCCATCAATTTGAAATTCTGAACTTCCTCAATTCTCAACCATTTGCAATGATATAAAAACCAAACTTGCTCTAAATTCACTCACGATTCTAAATATGTAACTAACATGAACTATTATTAACTACATCTAATTAATTTACCAGAAATCGTGAAGAACCCTAAAACTTAAAAATCAAATTAAATGACTATGCTGAAAGATAAATGAATGATGATAGAGGGTTTTCAATCCTCTGATGATGCTGAACAAGATAGAATCGAGCTATTTCACAAAGAGTACTTAAATTAAAGAGAGGGAGTTCAGAAACTTACCTCTGAAAATGAAGGTCGTGAGGATGATTGAGAGCAACTGGGCTTGTATGAATGATCCCAAAAGCTTCCTTGTGGCTCAGTGATGCTAACTGAATGCTTATAATGACCTCAAACCTCCTGAATTGTTCTATGGACCTCCTTCGATTTGAGCTTCAAGTGAACATGGAGGATGATGAATCTGCAGTTACAGATGAGCTGCGACCATCTGGATAGTTCCACTACCTCCTATGGAACGTGCCTGGATGCTTAACCTTGCTTGGAGCCTTCTGAATTGCTCTGTGGACCTCCAACTGCAACTGCTCCAAAGTGAGAGCAACAATGGTGTTCCTCGACTTACAGAAGTGATCCAGGTGCTTGGATCACCTCAAATGCTCCCCTTTGAGATGTTAGAATGCTTACTTTCCAAAGATAAGCTCTGGTTTGAAGAAAACGATTCTTCTTGCCAAAGAACTTTGAAAAACAATAAGCATGAGAAGAGAAAGAGAAAGCAAGGAATTGAGCTGCTTTGGTGTGTTTTTTGAATGAGAATGAGGCCTCTATTTATAGGCAAATGTCTCAGTACTGATTGGGAGAGTGAGCTTGCTTAGTGAAGCAAGTTTGGTTTCTTAGCCATGAAGAAATTTCAAAGAATATCCAAGTGCAATGATGAGCTCTTTGATACCACTCCCTAGCCATCGGTTTT
Source organism: Vicia villosa (assembly GCF_029867415.1). Taxonomy (NCBI): domain Eukaryota; kingdom Viridiplantae; phylum Streptophyta; class Magnoliopsida; order Fabales; family Fabaceae; genus Vicia; species Vicia villosa. The sequence continues at coordinate 208,082 of NW_026705502.1, read as the reverse complement.
GCTTGATCTTAGGGGACCAAATGGCTGCAGAAATGAGCTCCAATTGGTTGGGAGAAGATTCCTTTGATGAATCACCAATTTGCCATAAATTCAAAAATGCAATCATTACATAATCACATGCCTTTGTTTTTGGGAATCTTCTCTAATCCTTATGCAATGATGAATTTGAATGTATGGCATGTCTTCAGATGTATTAGAGGTCGTGTAGCATCATTTAGTGAAGCAAAATGCACAAAATTGCAAAGTTTCAAATTGTACATGACCTATAATTTCACTTCATGAGGCCAACTTTGAACAAGCATAACTCCTAGCTCAAAATGAATTTGGAGAAGGTTGAACACAATTTGGAAAGCCCTAAACATCTACTTTAAATCATTAGTTTATGTCTTCTTCAGAATCCTTTGGGAAATTTGTGAAAAATGAGGCCAAAGTTGGAAGAAAACTAGGTTAAAACACTTAGAAAAATTTCTAAGTGTTTATGACCTAAACTTCAAAATTTCCAAAACCTCATAAATGGTTGATCTTTTGAAAAAAGTTCCCTTGTAAGATGTTGTTTTATTTGGCAAGATCTACAACTTTCATGTTGGAAGTTTTTTGAGTTGTGTAGGTGAAATTTTGAGATCTCACCATGCCTTCAAAAACCCTAATTCCCGACTTTTCGCTCCTTGATGAATTTCTTTGAATTTCTTTGGCCAAATGACTTTGACATCCATATATTGATGATATTGATCTTTGAAAGTCATTTTTTGACCAAAAACCTTAAAAGTCAATGATGATCCTTCACAGTTGACTTTTTCCTGACAAAGTGAATTTTTGGGCTTTTGTGTAGGAATAAGATCTTCTCCCCAAATGGATGATATAAATGGATTATATGGAGGTAGTAGAGATCCTTGAATCATGTCTTGAGTTTTGGATTCATGCCCTGATCAGAAGTCAACTATCTTGGTGAATTAGGTCAAAACCCTAATTTGTCGACCATGTGAAAGTAATGACTGTAGACTTTGAATTGAAGTGTGATGTCCAGTAGACCTTGTAATATGAGTTATTTGAAGATGATTGATGTCTTTGAATGACCCTCTGAGGTTTTTTAGGGTTTCCCAAATGTGATCCCTGATTTCAGTCCTTGATAGGCTCAAAACCCTAGTCTGGTGACCTGAGTAAACCTGTACTCATATGACTGGATGTCTAATCAATCATAGATGAGAAAAGTGAAGTTTTTGAGCCCCATGATTGTATTAGAGACTAGTCTTTGTATTGATTGATCCTTTGCCTGAGCTTTCTTGTCTTTGAGCATCCTCGATTAGGTACCAGATGGAGAAATGACTGCTCTGGGTACTTGTCTTGACCTGATGAAAAATCCTGAAGATATGTCATCTCAGGGGGGTCAAAAATTAGGGTATGACAGATGCCCCTATTTAAGTTTCTTTTATCTGGAGGGAGAGAGATTGATATCTCGATCTCTCCTGCGTAAAAGAGACTTAAATATCAAAGAATGCCCGAATTTTGGGCGCTCCTGAGATGTTGTAATTGATAAAATCTTTGCATGATTTGATCCCGTTGTCGCACTTGGCGGGGGATGAGGAGACAAACTCCTGTAGAAATACTTGATGTGAATTCTGGTGAATGGATGGCAATGTTGGATGCGCAATCCATCTTTTTTAACTAAGTGTTGATACTTAGAAAAAGGTAAACAACCTCTCCTCGTTCCGGATGTCCAAATCTCGAAACTGGTCTTAGTTGCGTTTGGACAATATCTCAGATAAAGAGAAAATTTCCAACGGTTTGTTTCCTCGTCAAACTTCTTACCAGCACTTGGAGGTAAGATACCATTTGACGGTAAATAAAGAAACTTCAAAGATTTGTTTCCTCATCAAACTTCTCATCAGCACTTGGAGATGAGATACCATTTGACGGTAATAAAGAAACTTCAAGGGTTTGTTTCCTCATCAAACTTCTCATCAGCACTTGGAGATGAGATACCATTTGACGGTAATAAAGAAACTTCAAGGGTTTGTTTCCTCATCAAACTTCTCATCAGCACTTGGAGATGAGATACCATTTGACGGTAATAAAGAAACTTCAAGGGTTTGTTTCCTCATCAAACTTCTCATCTTCAAGGGTTTGTTTCCTCATCAAACTTCTCATCAGCACTTGGAGATGAGATACCATTTGACGGTAATAAAGAAACTTCACCATCTTCCCTTTTGACCTGGCATCTTTGAAAGATTGTCATATGGGCCCATGCTTTTTGAGGGGCTAATGACTTTGTTTTGAAGGCAGACGAACTGTTTTCGGGGTGAAAACTGCCATTCGTCGATTGGTGCCTGGGGAATCAACAAACTGTTTTCTTAAGGGGAAAACTACCATTTATTGACCCTGTGGGGAACTAAACATCCCTGAAACAGACAAACCGTTTGAAGAAACTACCATTTGTCGATCTCTTGAGTATTTGACAGACAAACTGTCTTTCCTTGGGAAAGACTACCATTTGTTGACTCCGCTGGGGATCATGAACTATCTTCTGGATGAAGACTACCATTCACTGATTCTGCTGGGGAACCGTTTGTCGATCTGCTGGGAGATTCTGAATTATTTTCTTTGACGAAAAAGAAGGTGGCATCTCTCGACCTTACTGGGGAAATGCCAAACTTTTGGGGAAGCCCAAAATGCGAAGCAGACTATCTTATCTGAAAAAGACTGTTGAATGTTGCTTTGCAGGAGAATCTCGGCAAAGGAATTCCAAAAGTGAACAAACTATCTCCTTGAGGGAGACTACCATCTGTTGTCTTGCTTGGGGAAATCTTTCTACATGGATCGTTGTCTTGCAGAAAAAAGTTTCTCCAGGACTTGCAGGGGAAACTTGAGTTCATGCCCTTATGACTCGGGCATTCTCACGATTAAAAGCCTAATTTGACTATGCAGTTGTGATGTAATATATGCATGAATATTATGATAATTATAAAATGTAAAGTGAATGTGAATAGAATTGTCGCGGATGTAAAATCCTAATGATACGACTTGAATTCTTGTTGATCAGAAGATGTCCTCTCCTTGGAGTTCGAACTCTGTCGGGAATATTTGGTTATCAGTTGTTCGCTGTCCGAAGTAAGTAATATGAATTGAAGTGAAGATCCGTCATCGGGAGATGTTCGCAAAGCGACCTCATGGGGAAATATAGGTTCCCGGAGTCTCAACCGTTCTCGGAGTAACTGTTTGCATTCTTCCTATTGTTTGCAAACCTTAGAAAGAAATTTCACCTTTATTTTTTTTGCAAGTAAATTCATTTTATTTTATGAAAACATTTGTTTCAAGAAAGTGACTGTTAAAATTAAAAATGCATTTCAAGAAACTGAATAAGACTAGATTGCAAAGGAAAAGCACAAGGCTCAAATTATTATATATGGAATGGTAATCAGCCAAATGCTTGATTCCATGGAGTATTTACAAAGTTGGAAATTGGTAATTTTCGGGAAAAGGGCTACGATGAAACGTGACGACCGTTATCTCTCCCTTCCACTCCGAGTTGCGTTGTATTCGTGCTTCGTAGAAGATGACCTACTGCTGATGAACACTCCGCTATGGATTTTGAATGATCAAGTTTGTCCTGAACACAGTTACTTGCCATATATCCCTAACTTTTGCGTAAACTACCCCTTTCGGGTTTTAAGTTTACCGGGATTGATCATTTATTTTTTTATGTCTCTAACTTTTGCCTGAATCGCCCTTTCGGGTTTTCGATTCACCGAGACGCTCTTTTTTGCCTAAGTCGCTCTTTGCGAGTTTTCAACTTAGCGAGCTGTTCTTTTTGTTTATTTAGGCGAAGTATTTCTTGACTGCGTCGACGTTCACAGGACGGGTGAATTCTTCTCCATCCATAGTCGTGAGTATTAAGGCTCCTCCTGAGAAAGCTCTCTTGACCACGTAGGGGCCGTCATAATTGGGAGTCCATTTCCCTCTCGAATCTGTGAGAAAAGATTGAATCTTTTTGAGTACAAGGTCGCCTTCTTTGATTATGCGAGGTCGAACCTTTTTGTCGAAAGCTTTCTTCATTCTTTGTTGATATAGCTGTCCGTGGCATAAAGCTGTCATGCACTTTTCTTCGATTAAGTTCAATTCATCGAATCTGCTTTGACACCACTCGGCTTCTGTTAATTTTGCCTCCATCAAAACTCTCATTGATGGAATCTCAACCTCTATAGGTAGGACTGCCTCCATGCCATATGCAAGGGAGAAAGGAGTTGCTCCAGTCGAAGTACGTACTGATGTACGGTAACCATGAAGAGCATACGGGAGCATTTCATGCCAATCCCTGTAAGTGATGACCATCTTCTGAATGATTTTCTTGATGTTTTTGTTAGCTGCTTCTACAGCTCCATTCATCTTTGGTCTGTAAGGAGATGAGTTGTGATGTTCGATCTTGAATTCTTCACAAAGTTCCTTCATCATTTTGTTATTCAAATTTGACCCATTGTCAGTGATTATCTTGCTAGGAATGCCGTAGCGACAGATGATGTGATTCTTGATAAACCTGACGACAACTTGTCTTGTGACGTTTGCATACGAAGCTGCTTCAACCCATTTGGTGAAATAGTCTATGGCTACCAAGATGAAGCGATGTCCGTTGGACGCTTTTGGTTCGATCATTCCAATCATGTCGATTCCCCACATGGAGAAAGGCCAAGGGGAAGAGAGTATGTTGAGCAGAGATGGTGGCACATGGATTCTGTAACATCCCGATTTTTATTAATATTTTTATTAATTATATTAGTAATTATATTATTTGGTGTTTTTAATAATTACTTATTTATTTAGTTATTATGTGATATAATAATTATTTAAGTATTTAATTATGTGAGTGTTTGTATTTGACTCAATTGAGTTATTAGAGAGATATAACTTAATGGGCCTAAGTGATAGAAACATAATGGATGGATTGGTGGGTTAAGCCCAATTGACATAAGTGAGATAGTAAGAGAAGGTTAGGGTTTTAGAGGTTACTATTTTCATTTGGGGAAAAAAATAGGAAGAAGAGAAAAGAGGCAAAAGGGAAGAGAACAATGGTGGAAGAGAAAAGCTAGAAGAAACCTCATTTTCGCAGCAAGTTTCAGCATTGAGTCACCTTAGCAAAACGGATGTATCTCTCAATCCAACCGTTGGATCGTCGCGTGGTTTTGACACAATGTTCCTAACTCATAGAGGTAAGTTCTGACCGGAGCGATTTTGATTTTGAGGATTTTAAGTTCGTCTGATAAGCTGATTTCCGAACTGGTTTTTAGGTGTGTCTCCAAATTATGTTTGAAGGATTTATTTTGGAGAAAAGTTTAGAGCTATGGTGAAAGATTTCATATTTGCCAAGGTAAGGGTGGGGTTCTTTCATGCTAAAGGGTTGTATGATAGTATGTTATAGTGGGTTTAATTATATACTTTGATATCCATGTTCTTCTATGTTGCAATTTTGGGTATTTGATGATTTGTTGGAATGTGATGATATAAATGTGATAAGTTGTGTGCAATTGATAATCTATGTGTATTAGATTGTTATGTTTATTGTGAGTAAACCATTGATAGTGAAATAATGGGTTTTGTTATAGAATTGGAAAATAATGGAATAGAAATATAATAGTTGAATTGAAATTAATATAGTTTAATTATTAATTGGATAGTTAAATTATTAGTTGAATTGATTCCAATAAGTCTATGTGATTGGAATATACTTGGACTTGGACCAATTATTCGGTTTATCGGTAAATTACGGTATTTTGAGAAATTGTTTGTAATTGTGTTTTGGCTTGAATATGTATGTTGAGAAATATATATTGTCATGCCAATGATGTTGTTTTGATATTGATTCTTTATGGTTAGTTGGTTAGCATTAATTCTAATGATTAATTGCTTGATTTTAAATGTGTATGTTAATATATAATTGGCAAAATGAGAATTAACATGAGATAGTATGGTTACTAGTGTTAATTGGATTTTGTAAATCGTAATTGATTAATTGACATTTTATATGTGAATGATATGTATGTGTTGTGAATGTTGTGTACAATTGGTGGATAATTCATCGAGTTGAATTATTGTGATATGCTAAATATTAAGATGGTAGAGATGATCTTAATTGCATATGTTTGATTAACATTGTACATACATTCATATCATGGATGCCTTGAAACAAAGGTGGTTTGCTTTGAAACATAAGCGAGGCTTAGATTCTAAAGTGAATCGGAAGCGGTAAACTATATGTTTACATTTGGTGGCTTTGGTCTTGTCCAGATCTGAAGCGTGGCTAGATTCTATATGAATCGGAAGCGGTGGAACTTTGGGTCCATATTGGGTACCACATGCATAGAGTCACATGTCTTGCATTGAGTTACATTGGAGTTATGTGATGTTTGAATATATGTAATTATGTGATTAGGTGATTGTTATGTGTGCATGAGATGTGATAATTAAATTTGGTGATGTTTGATACATGATTTTGGTGATATATGTAAATGAAACGTATATGATGAGAATGCAAATATATATATATATGTATTAATGATATATGTATATATGTGGAATATATGAACCATGTTTTGCCATTGTTGATAGTTGTATTAATTTACGTTGTGATTATGAAGTATATGTTATTATGTGCTTGAATGACATACTTGTAAACTTGAATACATTGTTATAGTTGATAGTTAACATTATTGTTGTGATGCAAATTGCTTATATTGAGAAGTGGTGAATTGTGTATGATTTTATCTTTGCTATATGTATTATCATACTTTCCTTTATAATGTTTGATATCTCACCCCTTCTGCTGATGTTTCCCCTACCATGGGAAATGGGCAGGTACTCAAGTATAACTATGGAAGTTTGTAGGTTCATCGTATCCAGTTGGTGTGTCGCTCTGATACGTAGCACTCGGGGGTTGTCTATATTGTTGTTTCTATGTTGTTCATGTTTTAGTTGTTGAGTTCCAAATTGGATAATGAGAAGTACTATGATGTTTGAAGTTGTTTCCGATTAAATAAGATGATTTGTTTATAAATTCGAATGTTATGATTCCGCTGCATATTAAAATGAAGTTGGTTTGTCTAAGAGCTGTTATAAGTTGTTTTGTGCTTCTCTGAGATTAAAGTGCTATGTATCTGTTTATGAGTTGTTTATAGGAAGTAAATGTGATATCCCAAATGCTTGTTGATAGTTTTTAAAATACTCTGATTTCTCGCATGATATTTTTGGGTAGAATTTGGGGTGTTACAGATTCTATCGGCGTACATGAGTATTTCTGCTTCTTTTCTGTCAACGCATCTGAGCAGAACCATGTCGAAGTTTCTCTTGTACAGAACATCTTCATTCAGGAAGAATCTACAAGCTAACTTTCTCAAAGTCTTTCTATCTTTCTTTGACGCCCCAAGAGGGTACTCTTGCTTTTGAAGAAAGTTCTTGATGTCGTAGTACCACGGTTTGTCGTCGATGATTGCTTCTACTGTGAAAACATGAGCGGGCCTATCCAGGCGCATAACATCGATCCGAGGAATGTCATTCCAATGATTTATCCTAATCATGGAAGAGAGTGTGGCTAATGCATCAGCCAAGTTGTTTTCTTCACGAGGAATGTGATGAAAATCTACCCTGTCGAAGAATGGTAACAATCTTCTCGCGTAGTCTTTGTAAGGAATTAGCCCTGGTTGGCGTGTTTCCCATTCTCCTTTGATTTGATTGATGACCAAAGCAGAATCTCCATATACATCCAAGTGTTTGATTCTTAGATCCATGGCTTCTTCGAGACCCATGATGCAAGCTTCATATTCGGCCTCATTGTTTGTGCATTTGAAAGTTAATCTGGCAGTAAATGGAATATGGGTACCCTGAGGTGTAACAATGATTGCCCCAATTCCTCGTCCATAAGCATTGACAGCTCCGTCAAAGATTAAGCCCCACTGGGATCCTATCTCAGGTCCTTCGTCTGGTAGTGGCTCGTCGTAATCTTTCATCTTGAGGTACATGACGTCCTCGTCCGGAAAGTCGAAACTGGTTGATTCATGACCATTGAGTGGGTGGTGAGCCAGGTGCTCAGCTAGAATGCTTCCTTTCACGGCTTTCTGTGCGTGATACTCAATGTCATATTCTGATAACAACATCTGCCAACGGGCAATTCTCCCGGTTAAAGCAGGCTTCTCAAAGATGTACTTGATTGGATCCATATGAGAGATCAAACAAGTAGTATGTCGAATCATGTACTGGCGGAGACGCTTGGCAGCCCAGGCCAAAGCACAACACGTCTTCTCGAGCATGGAGTAGCGGGATTCACAGTCAGTGAATTTCTTGCTCAGGTAGTAAATGGCATGCTCTTTTCTCTTTGTCTCGTCTTGCTGTCCAAGGACACAACCCATGGAATCTTCTAAGACGGTTAAGTACATTATCAAAGGTCTTCCTTCCACTGGAGGAGACAAGATGGGTGGTTCGAGCAGATATTCCTTAATGCTGTCGAACGCTTTCTGACAATCGTCTGTCCAGACGCAACTTTGATTTTTCCGTAGAAGTTTGAAAATAGGAGCGCAAGTTGCAGTCATGAGATATATGAATCTCGAGATGTAATTCAGACGTCCAAGAAATCCTCTAACTTGTTTCTCGGTTCTGGGTGAAGGCATTTCTTGAATTGCCTTGACTTTGTCTGGATCTACTTCAATTCCTCGTTTGCTGACAATGAAACCAAGGAGTTTTCCTGAGTAGACACCAAAGGTACACTTGTTGGGGTTCAGGCGAAGCTGAAACTTCCGTAAGCGTTGAAATAACTTTGTCAGATTCTGTATGTGATCTTCTTCATTTTCTGATTTGGCAATCATGTCGTCCACATAGACTTCCACTTCCTTATGCATCATGTCGTGGAAAAGCGTAGTCATGGCTCTTTGATAAGTTGCCCCTGCGTTCTTTAGTCCAAAAGGCATAACACGGTAGCAGAACGTGCCCCAGGGGGTGATGAAAGCTGTTTTTTCCATGTCTTCAGGTGCCATTTTGATTTGGTTGTATCCTGAAAATCCGTCCATGAATGAGAAAACTTTGGATTTTGCTGTACTGTCTACCAACATATCAATATGTGGTAAAGGAAAATCATCCTTAGGGCTAGCTTTGTTCAAATCTCTGTAGTCGACGCACATGCGGACTTTTCCGTCTTTCTTAGGAACGGGAACAATGTTAGCTAACCACTGAGGGTATTCTGAAGTGACGAGGAAACCTGCGTTGATCTGCTTTTGAACTTCCTCTTTGATTTTCATGGCCATCTCCGGATGAGTTCTTCTCAATTTTTGCTTGACCGGAGGGCATTCTGCTTTTAACGGCAAGTGATGCTCCACTATACTGGTATCCAACCCTGGCATATCTTGATAAGACCAAGCGAAGACATCTGAGAATTCTTTGAGTAGCTGTATCAAACTCTCTCTGATCTCTGAACTGAGCGAAGCTCCAATCTTAACCTCTCTTTCTGTTTCCATCGGAACCAAGGTTAATGATCTCTAGAGGCTCATTGTATGGCTGAATGGCCTCTTCCTTTTGTTGAAGTAACCGTGAAATTTCCTTTGATATTTCTTCGTCTTCTTCTTCCTCTGCCTCGAATACAGGAAACTCAAAGCTTGGAGAAGTCATACGGTCGCACGTTTCAACGGGGTATTTTATGATTAATCTGCATATGTGTGATAAGTTTTATTTAGACAACGAGGGAAGACTCGGTGTATGCAGTTAATGGAATATTTGATGTTTTTTAAGGGTGTTTTTTAGGATTACCAATTTCCGAAAAAAAGAAAAGGAAAAACTAAACGAAGGAACAGAATGACATTTTTATTTATGGACAGTCATTTCTTGAAACAAAGACCCTATAAAACAAAACTCTATTGCTTTGGGCGAAGCAAAGAGGGACATTTTCCTAAGAAATAGTAAAATGCAAAGCCCTATGAAACATCTCTTCACCCTGGGCTATGGTGAGAGGACAAAATAACGGTGAAAGTTCCTACTTAGGAGTGCGAACAACAGTTGAAACTTCAACAGCTGTCCAGTAGTGGCGAACCCCATTGTGCACTAAGTAATCTGGAACCTTAGGCTTAAGCTGGCCTGTGGTAGGTCTTGATTTACCAACCACTGTCTTTGCAACACTCAGACGATCTTCTTCTACTTCAGCAGACTGAGCGGTGTGAGCATACCCATTTCCAAGTGGAGTATGTCGGTTTTTCTTTTGAGGAAACTTCCAATCTTCTGAATGGAGAGACTCGTTGTCGGAGACACTTTCGAGATCATCCTCTTCTGTATTTTGGTCTTGCTCTTCTCCCAAGATGGCATTGACTAGATATGTGAACTCTAGATCCTTAGCCTCGGAAGGTGACTTGGGGATATAATCCTCAATGATGATTTCACCAGTAGATGATGATGAATAGCAAGGGTTATACATCTCTTTTGGCTGAGAGAGGTACTCAAAATCACTGTTCCATCCAGTTGGAACAATATCTTCAAGAGAGATTCTTGAACTTTCAGGAGCGGAGTATTTCACCATGTAGTCGAATTTTCCGCTTGGTTCTCCTAATGTATCCCAAGTCTCTTCGGGGATAGGAGGAACTTCTTCTGATGAACCATGACTTCTGGTGGTGAAGCTGTCAGTAACTTCATCACTGCTTGGTTGAGTCTTACTTTCAGATCCTTCATTTGGATAACAGCAAAGTGGTTCAGACTCTGATAGGGAGATGTATCCTGCTTTGTTAAGATAGGATAACCATTCCTCTTCATCGGTGTTTTCCGTATCGATGGTATTGACTGTTTGTTGAACAGGTTGAAGAAAACCTCCACTGCAGAAAGTTTCTTGAATAGGGAGAACTACCTCAATCCCTGGGATAGCTTTTGATGATGTCGGAAAGAATCCAATTCCTGTTCTGTTCTTGTTGTTGGTAGGAATATTAATGTGCCCCCAACCACTGGTAGTGCCATCCTTTACAACTTGGATTGCATCTTTGTATGAAGAGATAGACGCTGCTTTCTCCTTTCCTTTGTCTAAGGAAAGTGCTTGGAATTTAGTTCCAACAACTTCTTTTGGTTCTATGTCGGAGAATGATGACAGGTTGCTGACGATCAGAGCTCGTTCTCCACATACGGTTACCAATTTGTCATTTCTTATGAACTTCAGTTTCTGATGAAGTGTTGAAGTAATTGCCCCAGCCTCATGAATCCATGGGCGACCTAGCAAACAACTGTATTGTGCTGGAATGTCCATAACTTGGAAAGTGATTTTGAACGTCTGAGGTCCAATAGTTATGGGAAGATCTACTTCTCCGAAAACTGACTTTCTTGATCCATCAAATGCTTTGACGATGACATGACTTTTTCTTAGAGGGTAATCTTCGAAAGATAATCTTGATAATGTTGATTTAGGCATGACGTTGAGAGAGGATCCATTGTCTATTAGGACTCCTGTGAGTGTATCACCCATGCAGCCAACTGAGATGTGAAGTGGAAGATTGTGGTCCACTCCTTCTTCAGGAAGATCTTCGTCACAGAAACTTAGGCTAGTTCCGGCGGAGATGTTGGCAACGATGTTGTTGAATTGGCTTATTGTAACACTTGGTTCTACGAAAGCTTGTTCCAAAACTTTCTGTAGAGCTTCCCTATGAGCTTCAGAACTCAATAGCAGGGAAAGAACAGAAATCCTAGACGGAGTATGTAGTAATTGATCTACAATGTTGTATTCACTCCTCTGGATTAACTTCAAGATCTCATCATTTTCTTTCGCTTGAACAGCATTGGTCGGAAGATTGTCTTGCCTATGTGGTACTTCCTCCGAAGGTTTCTCCACATTTTCTGTTGTTCTGTTGAAGACTCGTCCACTTCTGGTGACTCGACTAACATCAGCAATGTTGACAACAGACGGTAATGGTATTTCCTTACCATTTTCAATGAATGTAGCGTTGTACTTGTATGGTATAGCCTTGCTGGACTCATACGGTACAGGACCTGGTAAGTAGATGACTAGCGGTGCAACTGCTGTCTTCCTGCTGTCATACTTAACTTGCATAGGTTCAACTTGATTAATTTGAGGAGATACGGTAAAGACTTCATCATCTTCTCTGTTGGCAAGAACAGTAATGGTATTGTCATCCATCAGCTTTTGAATGTCGTTGCGAACACGCAAACATCCTTGTGAATCTCTTCGGCAGATTCTGCATCTACTGTAAGCGTGGAAATCTGTTCCAAAGTAGGCAAGTCCATTTAAAGTTTTGTGGAACCTGACTACCGATCCTTCAAGGTCTTCAACTTTGTAGATTTTGTATTCTCCTGGACATCCTTGAACCATGTTGATGTCATGTTCAGTTCTGACTCGGATATGTTGAATCCATCCTAAGTCCATTTGTTCTTGTAATGCAGCTTGAACTACGGCACATCCTTGATTATTCTTTGGACAAATTTCGCATGTGAAGTAGTTGTGAGGTGGTACATGACCGTACCCAGCTTGTTTAGCGTGCATCTTGACAAGATTTTCCCCTATCTGACGAATGTCGTAGATTTGAATGACGTTGGGGTGTTGGTCTATCAGATTTACTGAAGCTTCTTTGTGCTGCGGCAAAGGATTTGCTTGGACGTTTGGATTAGTATCTTTGAAGGATAGCATTCCGCTCTTCACTAATCGTTGGACGTCAATCTTGAAAGGGAAACAGTTCTCAATATTGTGACCTGGTGCCCCCTGATGATAGGGACAAGATTGGTCAGCCTTATACCATGGTGAGGAACTGTTTGTAGGATTTGGAGGACTCCTTGTCTGAATGAGTCCTTTTGCCAGTAATGTTGGAAACAATTCTGCATACGGCATTGGTACGGGGTCAAAGGCAGGATACCTTGGAGCCCGATTGTTGTAATTTGGAGGTCGAACCTGCTGCTGAGGTTGCTGCGACCTTTGTTGAGTTTGTTGTTGCGAAACCTGAGGTTGATAAGCTGGCGCTGAGTTAACAACCGGAGTTATTGTTGCAACTTGAGGTTGGAATTTCTTCTTGATTTTGTGCAAGACATTGCTGACATCTTGATCCTTTTTCTTCTGGAAAGAACTTCCATACTTCCTTGGACCAATAGAAGATTCTGGTTCTTTGTTCAAGCGTCCTTCTCGAACTGCTTCTTCTAAACGCACACCCATGTTTACCATCTCAGTAAAGTCACTTGGTGCACTTGCAACCATTCGTCCGTAGTAAAATGGACTCAAAGTTTTGAGATAGATTTTTGTCATTTCTTTCTCTTCAAGTGGTGGACAAATTTGAGCAGCAACTTCACGCCATCTCTGAGCGTATTCCTTGAAGCTTTCTCTATCCTTTTGAGTCATGGCCCGGAGTTGATCTCTGTCGGGAGCCATATCCAGATTGTACTTATACTGTTTGACGAAGGCCTCTCCGAGGTCTCGAAAAGTACGAATCTCTGAACTGTCCAAGTTCATGTACCATTTGAGTGCAGCACCAGTCAGGCTGTCTTGAAAATAATGAATGAGCAATTGTTGATTATCAGTCTGAGTTGACATTCTTCGAGCGTACATCACAAGATGACTTTGTGGGCATGAATTCCCTTTGTACTTCTCGAATTCTGGTACTTTGAATTTGTGAGGAATCTTAACATTTGGAACCAGACAGAGGTCTGCAGCATTCTTTCCAAATAGATCTTGTCCTCGGAGAGTCTTGAGTTCCTTCTGCATTTGCAGAAACTGTTCTTGGAACTCGTCCAATCTTTCATACACGCCAGCATCCTCACTTGGAGCGTGATGATATACTTGTCCGCCTTGCGGGGGAAAAGTATGCATAATGGGCTGTGGAGAAGCCATGACAGCAGATCTTGGAATCTCAGCATTCTGTTGTGCGAAACCCATTGCCGTTGCTCTTGGAACTTCAATTTCCAGAGGTTTGTAACCCTCCGGTGGACGCATATCCATGGTGACTTTTGGAGCTTCAGAAGCTGGAGGTATGTACCCTTCTGGAGTAAAGTTATACGGCATGCCCCAAGGTCGATCAGGCGGCATGGTATACTGAGGAATAGGAGTAGAAACAATCTCGGAAACCACAGTCCTTTGTGGTTCTTCTGGCGTTGGTCGATTCTGCGCAACTACCAGGGCTTCTACCATACTATTGAGTCTTTCAACAGTACCTTTGAGAGTATTAATCTCTTCTCTGAGTTCTTCATTCTCTTGCTCAAAGTCTTCCATTCTTTTCTTGCGACTTGAACGAGTGTTGTATGGATGAGACAGCTTGAAAGTCTTGGTTCACCTCCTTCTCCTCCTCTCTTTCTGGAGAAAGGAAAGTGACTATTAGATCCGCGACAATTCTCGTGTCAGTGCGTACGACTAAAGCGATGTATGATATGCAATTAAGTTATTATTTTTCAAGGAAACACCATAATTACGTTATGAAACATCAAACTTTTATTAATTAAGCGAAAACGCCGTTTTTTACACACTTTGAAAATGGAAATACAGAGAAACTGAGAGAAAGGACTCTAAAACTTTGATGAAGAGCCGACTTCACGTTCTAACATCTTCTTCTGTTTCTTGAGCTGAGCGTTCTCTGACGTGAGCTGATCGATGATCCAGGAAGCAGGAGGGATATGATGAGAAAGTGACGTTTGTGTCACTTGTCGATCGAGTACTTCAAGTAACTCATCCTTCCTTCTTAGGATGTTTTGAATTTCAACATTTTCCGTGTTGACAATTCGATACTTGTTCCTCCAAGCATTCCTTTCTTGGCATACCTTGTTTAATGCCGCTTGCAGTTTTTCAACATCGGTGGAGAAAAGGTAAATTGGTTCCCTTAGGGGAATAGGTTCTTGATGTTGATATGGCATCCTGAGCTTGAATGCTCTGACGCGTACCCATTGAAGGTAAGGATCCAGGGAGATGCAAAGATGTTTTCCTAACAATCTTCTCCCTTTGCTGTGAACAAGACGCCAGGCTTGGACAATTTCCTTCTTCAGCATGTTGCCATGATCGTCGATGTTCTTGAAGAACAGACCCTCCAATTGAATGTTACTTGGAATATTTTTCATGGGATAGCCGTATTGACGACGGGCTAAAGCTGGATTGTAACTGATTCCTCCCTTAGTTCCAATAAGGGGTACGTTGGGGAAACTTCCGCAACTGAAGATGATCTTGGTTTCGTCGTTGTCAGGACTACACCAATCAATGTCTGTATGAGTGAGAGACATGATTTTCTGTGACCAGTAAAGGCCATCCCTCATGTTCCAGAAAGTGCTAGACTTTGGCAGGTGCGAAACGAACCATTCGTATAACAACGGTACGCAGCATGTGATTAATCCTCCTCGCTGCAGGTTTCTTGAATGCACAGAGTGATAAGCATCCGCAAGCAAGGTTGGAACTGGATTTCCAATTAAGAAGATCTTAATTGCGTTGATGTCGACGAAATCGTTAATGTTAGGGAACAAAAACAATCCGTAGATAAGCAAAGCCAAGACTTCCTCAAAAGCGCTCATATCTTGGATGCTGACGAAGTACCGAGCTTGATCAAACAGGAATTTGGAGGGCAATCCTTGAATTCCTCCTCTACTCACCATATGAGTTCTGATGTCGACTACGTTCAAAGGAGTAGTTGCAGCAATGATAATGTCGTCAGGATTCTTTTCCAAACCGGAGTACGGATCTTGCGCGTACACGGGTATTCCAATCAGACGAGAGTACTCCTCTAACGTAGGCATGAGCTGATAATCTGGAAAGGTGAAGCAGTGATACGTTGGATCGTAAAACTGTACCAAGGTGGGAAGGATCCCATCCACCATGTTGGTATTGAGCAAAGGCAGAAGTTTTCCATACTTCTCCTTGAAAGCCTGGGGGTTGACCACCAGTTTTCCGAGCTTTCCCAGTTCCTCGACCTGGGGAATCTTGAAGGTGTATTTCCTAGCTCTCTTTCTTCCATAATCCATGGTATAGATCCTTAAGTCCTTTCTCCGTTTCTCTCTTTCTATGAAGTTCAAAACGTTCGTTATTTAGTTTCCTTGAAAAACGACTCGAAAAAGACTCTTTTTGTTTTTAGTTGTTTATTAATGAATGATGCATGAATGCATGAATGCACACACAAGAGTTTTAAACAAACATGGCGTTGAAGGGTATAGTGGTCATGAAGTCAAAACGCAATCCCCGCCCCAATGGTAAACTAAGGTTAAGGATTTTTGTACCTGTAGAACGGGTTCTAGGGGTCTCAGAGTTTTTGCTCAACCTTAAAGATACGTTGATTGGTATCTATAAGAGAGTTTTCTCTGAGTGTAGTATCTGCGTGACAATTACTTCCGTAATCACCGCTCTACGTCCTAAAAAAAGGCTTTAAGTGGGGTTAATGTGTTTCTAGGTCCTCCTGGTACAAATCAGTCTCGGAATGCAGTGGCGCAGTTAATCACAACCAGCCAGGCAAATCCCAAGAGTAGACTTGGAAACCAAGATTAGAGGGCCTTCACCGGGAAGACATCCTCCATCCTATCTTATGTTGCACTCAAATCCGGGTATAGGATTTCTCACCACAAGGGGGAATCAAGCCCTTTCCCGATACAGAATAAACAAAATAAACAAATATATATGCAACAAACACATGATATGACACAGAGGTTAGGCAGGACCTCTCTTGTTTGAGGGGGAATTTGGCATCCCTAATTCCTCATTGGGGCTGGACCAGCAACAGGTCAACCATTGGTTTGGATGAAAAACCAAGGTTTTGAACACTTATATCCCCAGCAGAGTCGCCATTTTTCTGTGGTGGTCGTTTTCTTTTACCTCCCCGTTTCACTTGGGAGGACGGCACGCTAAACCCTTCACGCGAAATTTGGAAGGAGAATGCGCCCGTGGTGGGATGAATTTTATTTCAGTTCTTCCTACGATATCACACGAACTTTCTTATTTGTCCTACGAGTAGGAAAGGGAAAAAAAGATCTCAACTAAACCCTAGGAGTTTGCTAAGTGTGGGGATTTACACCTAGACTAGAAATTCTGGAGTCCGGGAGGTCGGTTATACATAGGGAAGTGTTTAAACACCCTACATATCTGTAGTACTCTACAGGAACCTTCTCTGTGTCATTGTGTTTGTGTTTATTGCTAATGATTGGGAAAGTTTCTCCTTTGTATTAGGAGAAGGAATTGAATTGATTTTAAAAGACAGACAGACAGACAAACTGACTATTTTTGGTATTTTATTAGCTCGCTGAGATTCCTTGTGAACCTCATGCCTACATATCCCTAGTGGAAGTCAGAGCTTAATGTAGTTCGGGGAACTAACTAGGGAAATTAATTGTTTTTGGTGCCTTGCTTGAAGCTCAAGGTTGAAGCTTGGAATTAAATCTCTGTTTACAGTAAAGAGACATGAAATTATCTCTACAGAGAGGTATTTGTACTATTCTACCACAAACATTTAAAGGAGTGACAGAATAACTGAATTCATTTCATTCAAGAGGGGGACCTTACTTGTGTATGTGCAAGTATACCAGTCAAATGCCTCTTAAATGAAAGAAAGATGCTCATCCAAATTAGGGAAAGTTACCACATGTCTGGGTTTTACTGCCAGCTCATGCCTTTCAAAATCCTAAATGGGAGACTTGATTAAAATTGAAATGAAATGTTTGTTTGTTTGAATGTGGTAGAGTAGTAAAAATATCTCTCTATAGAGATAAGCTATGTCTATCTACTGTATAAAAGATTTGACTTTAGCTGGCTTGTATGAGGCCCAAGCTTGAGGCTTTTTGATTGATTAATTAATATTATTGACTCTGGGAGATGACTCCACTGGGGATTAATTACAGGGTATTTTTGTGTTCTGTACAAAGCCCAGAATTGAGGCTGACTCTACTTAGGGAGACTCTATTTATGTGCCTTGTACAAAGCCCAAGGTTGTGGCTGACTGTTGAGGATAATTGAATGAATGACTCTATTTTATGTGCCTTGTACAAAGCCCAAGGTTGTGGCTGACTCTAGCTAGGGAAAACATTATTTTCTGCCTTGTACAAAGCCCAAGGTTGTGGCGGACTCTTAAATGAATTAAGTATGGATGACTATATGGGGAAAGATCCTAAGTGTTAGGAATCTTTGACACATGAAAGATATGGTTTATCTGCCTTGTACAAAGCCCAAGGTTGTGGCTACTGAGTGATGAAGGACTCACTGGGGAGACTCTATTATCTGCCTTGTACAATGCCCAAGGTTGAGGCTGACTCTTGACAGGGGAGTTTTATTGTTTGGGTGCCTTGTATGAAGCCCAAGGTTGAGGCTAACTGTTTTTGTTGGTTTTGACTCTACTGAGGAGGTTTTATTTATTAAAAGACTGTTTTTCTTTGGAAGCTAACCCTTTCCAGGGATTTTGACTCAGCTGGTGAATTTGTCTGTTAAAAGACTGACTTTATCATGTTTTTTGGAGGCTGACCCTTTCCAGGGGTTTTGACTCTTTTGGGGAAATTATCTCCTAAGAGAATGAAATTATTTTTTTGACTTTTTATTAATTGACTTTGGAGGCTAACCCTTTCCAGGGGTTTTATATTAAAAATGAAAGAATGTGTGGAAGCTAACCCTTTCCAGGGATTTTATATTAAAAATGAAAGAATGTGTGGAAGCTAACCCTTTCCAGGGATTTTATATTAAAATGAAAGAATGTGTGGAAGCTAACCCTTTCCAGGGATTTTATATTAAAAATGAAAGAATGTGTGGAAGCTAACCCTTTCCAGGGATTTTATTGAAATGATTGGCAGAAAGATTATCTAATGGAGACTTCTTGTTTAAAGCCCAAGATGAAGGCTGACTCAATGCTGAGGATGATCAAACATGGATCCTAGACTCTGCTAAGGAAGATTGATGAAGATAAGGGTGACAGAGACTGTCCATGTCTCTCATTCCAAAAAGTGTACTCAATGCAAAATTGAGACAAACTTAGCTTGTTTAAAGTCTGGTTTAAATTGGAAGAAACTCACCAGGGTAGGCTAAAAGGTGACTAAAGACCTGTTCCTATGTTTATAAGAAACCTGATGGGTCCTTGTATACAAGCTCAAGAGGAAGCTGGAAATGCTTTTAAGAAGCCTGTGGGTCCTTGTACAAAGCCCAAGAGGAGGCTAATCGAGGGTCCTTGTTATAGCACAAGAGAAAGCTATGTAGTTTTGAACTTATTTTGGCTCTAAGCAAATGGGTAAGAGGTTTCACCGGGAATAATCCTCTTTGGGTGGATGTGTCCTATTATTTTGGATTCTAAGGTTTTTGCCAAGATGTTTCACCGGGAATAATTCATCTTGGGGGTTTGAACTACATATCTCTAATTAGGAAAGAGCCTTCACCGGGAAGACATTCTCAATCCTAGGTCATATTCCTATAATATATATATAGTTTAACTGTCCTAAGGTTTATACTCAAACGTAGTTCTAAACTAATATATATGCACAGTTTATATTTGACAGTAATTTAAATAAAGACTGTAAATTGAAAGCTTGTAAAGCCTAACCTGGATGGAGTGGAGGCCATTGAAGAAGTATGTACAGAGCCTCAATAGTATTTTTATTGTTTTTGTTGATAACAGTTGAATGTATATGATAAACAGCTAATGGTTTTTGAAAACAGAAGAAGTGAAGATGGACAAAGGTCACATAGGTATCTGAAGAGTTTCACCGGGAATAATGCCCTTCAAATACCAGAAGAATGTTTTGAAAACAGAAAGAAGATTTTGAAAATACAGTTTTGAAAACAAGCTAAGAAGAGAAGGTTTTTGGGACTTACACTCTATTAGAGGCCCAGTACTTTACAGTACTGGTTAAAAAAAACAGTTGAAAATGATTTGAAGTGATATAAGGTTTTGTTGTTTGAAAACCTTAATCATCCGTTTAATCGGAGACTGATAACAGCTTTGAATATTGACAAAAGTCAACTTAATTAAAGTAAAAATAAAGATTTTTACTTAATTAAGACCTAAATAATTAGGGTTTTATCATAAAATTTATTTACAAAGATGATTAGGTTAAATCAAAGGGAATATATATATTTAAAGTATTTTATAAAACACCTAAAACATACTATTTTAAACCTAATAAAAATACATGAAATAAATAATATTTTTATGATTTTTTTGACTATTCACAAAATAGGTATATTAAATAATAGGTGTATGAAAAATGAAGTGAAAATGAATTAATTTGATAGGTGAATTAATTGTGTGAAGTTGTGAAGAAAATAAGTGTGAAAAGTGGTAAAAAAAATAGGAATGTCTCCACCAAGGCTTGAACTCACGCCTTTATAGTCACCACACCAAAACAAAGCCAACTGAGCTACACGCTCAGTGTGACTAAAGAGGGATCCCAGTTGTTTATATGTGAAGCACGCGCGTTAAAATGGAAAATAAAAACAAAAGGTCTGAGGGGGGGATCGAACCCCAGACCTTATGGCAAGAGAGAGTGGAAGCGCATGTGACCAAGTGAGCTAAACGATGTATTCGTTTAGAACTCGCTTTCAGTTAAATATATTTTAAACTTTCCACTGAGAATTCAAAAATGGCGCGCTTCACCATCTTCGTCTTCAACCTCAAGCTCCATCAATTTGAAATTCTGAACTTCCTCAATTCTCAACCATTTGCAATGATATAAAAACCAAACTTGCTCTAAATTCACTCACGATTCTAAATATGTAACTAACATGAACTATTATTAACTACATCTAATTAATTTACCAGAAATCGTGAAGAACCCTAAAACTTAAAAATCAAATTAAATGACTATGCTGAAAGATAAATGAATGATGATAGAGGGTTTTCAATCCTCTGATGATGCTGAACAAGATAGAATCGAGCTATTTCACAAAGAGTACTTAAATTAAAGAGAGGGAGTTCAGAAACTTACCTCTGAAAATGAAGGTCGTGAGGATGATTGAGAGCAACTGGGCTTGTATGAATGATCCCAAAAGCTTCCTTGTGGCTCAGTGATGCTAACTGAATGCTTATAATGACCTCAAACCTCCTGAATTGTTCTATGGACCTCCTTCAATTTGAGCTTCAAGTGAACATGGAGGATGATGAATCTGCAGTTACAGATGAGCTGCGACCATCTGGATAGTTCCACTACCTCCTATGGAACGTGCCTGGATGCTTAACCTTGCTTGGAGCCTTCTGAATTGCTCTGTGGACCTCCAACTGCAACTGCTCCAAAGTGAGAGCAACAATGGTGTTCCTCCACTTACAGAAGTGATCCAGGTGCTTGGATCACCTCAAATGCTCCCCTTTGAGATGTTAGAATGCTTACTTTCCAAAGATAAGCTCTGGTTTGAAGAAAACGATTCTTCTTGCCAAAGAACTTTGAAAAACAATAAGCATGAGAAGAGAAAGAGAAAGCAAGGAATTGAGTTGCTTTGGTGTGTTTTTTGAATGAGAATGAGGCCTTTATTTATAGGCAAATGTCTCAGTACTGATTGGGAGAGTGAGCTTGCTTAGTGAAGCAAGTTTGGTTTCTTAGCCATGAAGAAATTTCAAAGAATATCCAAGTGCAATGATGAGCTCTTTGATACCACTCCCTAGCCATCGGTTTTGCTTGATCTTAGGGGACCAAATGGCTGCAGAAATGAGCTCCAATTGGTTGGGAGAAGATTCCTTTGATGAATCACCAATTTGCCATAAATTCAAAAATGCAATCATTACATAATCACATGCCTTTGTTTTTGGGAATCTTCTCTAATCCTTATGCAATGATGAATTTGAATGTATGGCATGTCTTCAGATGTATTAGAGGTCGTGTAGCATCATTTAGTGAAGCAAAATGCACAAAATTGCAAAGTTTCAAATTGTACATGACCTATAATTTCACTTCATGAGGCCAACTTTGAACAAGCATAACTCCTAGCTCAAAATGAATTTGGAGAAGGTTGAACACAATTTGGAAATCCCTAAACATCTACTTTAAATCATTAGTTTATGTCTTCTTCAGAATCCTTTGGGAAATTTGTGAAAAATGAGGCCAAAGTTGGAAGAAAACTAGGTTAAAACACTTAGAAAAATTTCTAAGTGTTTATGACCTAAACTTCAAAATTTCCAAAACCTCATAAATGGTTGATCTTTTGAAAAAAGTTCCCTTGTAAGATGTTGTTTTATTTGGCAAGATCTACAACTTTCATGTTGGAAGTTTTTTGAGTTGTGTAGGTGAAATTTTGAGATCTCACCATGCCTTCAAAAACCCTAATTCCCGACTTTTCGCTCCTTGATGAATTTCTTTGAATTTCTTTGGCCAAATGACTTTGACATCCATATATTGATGATATTGATCTTTGAAAGTCATTTTTTGACCAAAAACCTTAAAAGTCAATGATGATCCTTCACAGTTGACTTTTTCCTGACAAAGTGAATTTTTGGGCTTTTGTGTAGGAATAAGATCTTCTCCCCAAATGGATGATATAAATGGATTATATGGAGGTAGTAGAGATCCTTGAATCATGTCTTGAGTTTTGGATTCATGCCCTGATCAGAAGTCAACTATCTTGGTGAATTAGGTCAAAACCCTAATTTGTCGATCATGTGAAAGTAATGACTGTAGACTTTGAATTGAAGTGTGATGTCCAGTAGACCTTGTAATATGAGTTATTTGAAGATGATTGATGTCTTTGAATGACCCTCTGAGGTTTTTTAGGGTTTCCCAAATGTGATCCCTGATTTCAGTCCTTGATAGGCTCAAAACCCTAGTCTGGTGACCTGAGTAAACCTGTACTCATATGACTGGATGTCTAATCAATCATAGATGAGAAAAGTGAAGTTTTTGAGCCCCATGATTGTATTAGAGACTAGTCTTTGTATTGATTGATCCTTTGCCTGAGCTTTCTTGTCTTTGAGCATCCTCGATTAGGTACCAGATGGAGAAATGACTGCTCTGGGTACTTGTCTTGACCTGATGAAAAATCCTGAAGATATGTCATCTCAAGGGGGTCAAAAATTAGGGTATGACAGGCTCCTCTTATGTTCATAATGCGATTGCAAATATTGTCACCAGAATCTTGAATGAAGGGCACAAGGTTGATGGAATATCTGTTCCTCTAGCCCAAATGCCTGCTTCTGAGAACATCCAAGATGATCAAGGTGAGCAAGATGATGCTAGCAAAGATCAGGATAATGTTGAGACATCTGCTGATAAAAATGATGAGACCCCTGTTGCTAAAGATGTTGAGACATCTGTTGATAATAATGAGACCCCTGTTGCCAAAGATGTTGAAACATCTGAAGCTATCAATGTTGAAGCATCTGGTACCAAAGATGATGAGACTCTTGAACCTAAGAAAGATGAAGAGATTCCTGTTGTTCCTGCTGAGAAAGATGAAAGCCCTAATGTGCATGATGTGGTGGATCTAGATGATCTTGATGATCCTATTGATATTACTGATGATGACCTCATCTCCAGCATCTCCAACAGGGTCAAGGCCCGTAAGGGAAAGCAAGTTGGTGAGCAACATCCTCTAAAGCCACAGGTTACTCCTCTGAAGACTGTTACTAAAGAAAAGATGAAGAAAGTTCCCACTGGACCTTCAAAGTCTGGAAGCAAAGTTAGTGTGAAGAAGAGGAAGGAAAGAAGCGTTTCTGACTCTGAAGCTGATGTCCCAAGCGATGTCCCTGACATCCCCTCCAAGAAGAAGATTGCTGGTACTAAATCTGCCACAAAGGTCCGTGATGTTCCTTTGGATAACATATATCTGCACTATGCTTCTAATGCAATCCAGTGGAAATTTGTGTATCAAAGAAGGCTGGCCCTAGAAAGAGAATTAGAAAATGATGCTCTGGAAAATCAAGAGGTCATGCAGCTAATCAAGTCTACAGGTTTGATTAAGACTGTTTCTCAATTCTCTAAATGTTATGAAATGCTTGTGAAGGAGTTTATTGTCAATTTGTCTCAAGACTGTGCTGATGGTAGAACAGATGATTTTCATAAAGTTTATGTTAGAAGAAAATGCATAGACCACTATCTAGGTAGAAATGCTGAAGCTCAACCTGAGCTTGAAGTAACTGATAATGAGGTTTGCAAAACCATCACTAGGGGTAAGGTTAAAAAGTGGCCCATCAAAAGTAAACTGTCTGCTAGTCTCTTGACTGTCAAGTATGCTTTGCTGCATAAAATTGGTGCTTCCAACTGGGTGCCCACCAATCACACCTCTACCATTGCTGTTGGCTTAGGTAGATTCATTTATGCTATAGGGACCAAGACTGTGTTTGACTATGGGACCTATATTTTTGATCAGACTATGAGACATGCTGGTACCTCTGCCACTAAGCTTCCTATTTCCTTTCCATCCCTAATATGTGGAATCATCCTAAAGCAATACCCTGGCATCTTGAAAGCTAAAGATTCTGTTTGCAAGAGGGAAAGTGCTTTGACTTTTCACTACAAGCTGCTTCAAAGGACTGATGCCTCAACATCTGCTGGGACATCTCAAACTAACAAGTCTTTGAGCAAAGCCTCTCTTATAGCTGAGCTGAAGGAGACCTGCAAAGAACTGGAAAATAGGAAGATGAAGCTTGAACAGCTTATACAAAGTCTTGAGCAGTCTGCTGATAGTGGTGATGATCATGCTGCTAGTAGTGATGGTGAGAAGATGGATGCTGATAGTGATGATGAATATAAGGCTGAGGATGATGAGGATGCTGATGCCCAGACTAGTAGCTCCAGTGATGTGGAGATGAGTGAGGAGGATGATGAAGATACTGCTGGCTCTGAAGATTAAATCTTCATCTGAAGTTTGGCTCCTTTTGTGGCTAGAAAGGGGGAGTGATATATGATATTTGGTTGTTGCTGTTTGTTGCTGATGATATTTGGTTGTTACTGTTTGTTGCTGGTTTTCTTTTTGGTTCTTGTTTTTGAATTTTTTTGTTCTGGTTCCTGTAATGGTTGTTTCCTGATATTTTTGGATATTATGGTTGTTTCTCTGGATCCCCTTGTCTTGACAAGTGATATTCTGTTACTGTTGAATCCTTGGATGTACTTCTAAGTTTCTGATGATTAATCAAGCAGGATGTTGTTGGCTAACAGAATTTATTTTTCTGGATCCTTGTTACTATTGGCTGCTGCGTGTACTCTAATCTCTTATGGTATCATCTATTGTTGTTTTAGCCAAAAATTCGCCAAAGGGGGAGTTTGTAGATGTTGTTGATTGGCTGTATTTTTTGGTAAAACAAATAGTGTCTTTATCATGTCAAATCTGGTGTCATGACATGCATTATTCTGTTATGAAGTTCTCCTTGTGCAGGCCTTTACCTGATGTCAAGGCCGATGTCATGACATCCGAAGCTGCTGTGTTTTATTCTGTTCTAGTTATGGTTATATGATCTGTTAAGACACTGTGCGTTTTTTTGGAAACATTGGATATTGATTTGATTCAGGACAACATTATGCGCTGTTATTCATAGGATCTTTGTTTTATGGAAATAGTTTTAATTAGGTTTAAAACTAATATTGGATCCAAGGCCCAGCTGCTGCAAGGTTATTTATAACAGTTGAAGAAGCTGCTGACTGCATGTTTTTTAGGGTTTGCCGTCCAGAAGTTTGTTGCAGTTTTTCGTTAAGTCCTAGTTTTCTTGTAAGCCAAACAATCATCATGGTTGTCTTGGTCTAGGTGTTTTTGTGTTGTAATAGGTACTTGAAGCTTTTAAGCAAGAGTACCATTGTACTTGATTGAAGCTTTTAAGCAAGATCAAGTTGTGTCTTTGAAGTGTGTCTTCTTTTTATATGTGTTGCATGTTTGTCATCACTGCTGTGATTGAGGGGGAGCGAGAAGGATCTCAAATCTAAGTTGCTTAGATTGAAGTTGCATTGGGTAGTTATTAAGTGAAAGGTGTAGTCTTGTTGTGTATTACTCTGAATTAATACTACTTATAGTGGACTTCCTCCCTGGCTTGGTAGCCCCCAGACGTAGGTGTTTTTGCACCGAACTGGGTTAACAAATCACTTGTGTTATTTGTTTTCTTTCCTGTTCATATTTTTAGTTTTGTTCAGATAGTTGATGTCGTGACATCCTGTTCGACATCACGTGTCTGATTCCAGAATTTCAAGGAGGAGATTTATCGTCATCATCTGAGACAACTGTTGAAGAGACTTTCCATTTCGAACCTGTTGGGGGTTTCGAGCTCTGGAAAAAATATATATTAAGCAAAATGAGTACTGCTCACAGATTATACAAGATTAAGAATATAAAGTGGGTATGTACCGTGGGTTTCTTGTCAGTAACAATGGAGTCACTCTCACTTGGTTTGTTGCTTTTAGATGCCCCAGAATCCTTTTGGGTAGGAGCTTCTTTAATCTTCCTCCTTCGAGCAATAGCTGTAGTTGAAACTGAAATCAGTATATCAGCAAAGAAAAGAAAAGTCAGTCGAAAAATTGTCTGAATCCAAACCTTCAGGTATTGGAGTCAAGACACGAACATGTTCAAGATCTATATGAAGATGTCCTTTGAAAGTATCCAAGGTATGCTTAGTCGGAACCACTCGTTCAGCACGTTTTTTACTACTCTCTTGAAGATCTCTTAAAACGTTGCCACACACAAACCAATTTGGAAAAGGGGGGCTCAGAGCCACACCAAAATCCGCACTTGGTAGTGGAGGGAATTTTGGAGGATTAAGTTTGAAAGCCACTTCATAACGTAGTTCTGGTCGAACATACGAGGGCAATTTCAACTTATCCAGTTTAGCGGAAAACTTTTCGCGCAAAATGACTGCAGCCTCACGAACGGTCCGACTAAGATCATCAGGCCTATAGATAGTTTCAAAGAATTTTTGAAAAGCTTGGATTTCTTTAATGTGAGTCGAAGTACCTTTTTGAAAATTCTCCTGCACATCAGCAAAAGCTGCAGTTAGTTCTTGAGTAAGACTATCAGCATCAAAGATTTGAGAAGTATAGTAATCCGTCCACCACTAGTGAAAGTCTGGTGTAGAATAAAAAGCAGGTTCGAAAGGGATAGGAGAAAGGTTGGTGACACCAACGTATTTGTTGATTTTTGATTCACATTCTTCTTCAGTCAGGTACAAGGTATGGAAACACATATGGTTCCTTTTCTCATATAAACACTTGGGTTTTACTTGAACCAACCCAAACTGTCTCGAAACCAGATT
Organism: Vicia villosa; assembly: GCF_029867415.1. Taxonomy (NCBI): domain Eukaryota; kingdom Viridiplantae; phylum Streptophyta; class Magnoliopsida; order Fabales; family Fabaceae; genus Vicia; species Vicia villosa. Next base: position 180,999 of record NW_026705502.1, on the reverse strand, counting down.
TGGTTGGTAGCACACAAGGACATATTGACCTTTTGATGGTCGAAGGCGATGAGAAAACAACCTTGGGGTCCGAAAGGCCTCCCAAATTTCCATAGACTCAGTTTGTTGATCCTGAGATGTTGATGGGAACCTTTGAGTAAACCATTCAGGACCAATTGTTCTGTGTACGAACGGAGCCATAGAAGGATCGAACTGATTGCGCTGGGCGAACATCATTGAATATGCTAGAAAATGTTCACGAAGCTTCCCAGTTTCTTCTTTTGGAGTTAGGTAAGCCAACCTGGTTCCTTCTATAGTTTGATCCTTAATTTTGTTATCTTCTTCGTTGACATTGCCTCGGAAAGGAAGATGAGTTTCGAACGTAGCATTAAGCCACAGTTGCAGTAGCCAGAAAGGACCAGCAAAAAGCAGAGTGCCAGTTTTGTAGTTTTTGGTAAGGTTTGAGGCTTCGCTAAGATTTTCATAAAGAGATCCTAAAAGTAACTGGCTTAGGTTGAGCTTTTTTCCAGCATGTAGCTGATTAGCCATGCAAAGGTATCTCTTTGCGACCTGTATGGATCTTGAGCAGAAGGCACATCGTGAGAGCCATAATGCCAAGAAAGCAATATGCTCTTCATCAGAAACTTCTTCTTGCATTTTGTCATGGTGCCTCTGAATGAATGCAGTGTAAGTAACTGTTGATTCATTAAAACCAATAGTATCAGTATCCATCTCATTGGGATCGAAGGTCTCCCCAGTTGGTCGAAGTCCCGTAATAGCAGCTATATCAAAGAGAGTAGGGGTAACCATCCCACATGGGAGATGGAAAGTGTTGTGAGAAGCATCCCAAAAGTGAACCACTGCTACTAATATGGGTTGGTTATATTTTAAGCCTGTTTTTGACAGTTGAATTAAATCATATATGCCTAACGATTTCCAGAAAGATCCTTTCGTTCTCTCTACTTTTTCTAACCAGGCATAGTACAAATCAGGATCTTTGGCTAAAGGGATTGACGTAAACACTTTTACAAAGTTGGTCATATAGTTTAACCTAATTTTCGCCAAAGCCAAAGGGGTCGCAGTTGAAGTTTCTTCAGTATTAGCAGATTTTCCTAAGGGGGAACCTCCATCTTCATCTATCTTAATCTTACTAACTAAGGGTCTAGTTTTGTAATAAGCGGGGAAGAATCTGTTCATAGATGAATTGTTTTCACCTGGTAATGGACCCATAAAAGCAAGAGGTTTTCTAGAAAGTTCAAAGGGAATGATTACCTGGGAAGCGTAAATAGCGCGCACTTCTGCGGTATTAGGGTTTGGAATGTGTTCTTGTTCCCCAGACCGCATTGTTGTTTGGAGCTTCAGAACAGGTTGAAGAACATTTGAAGATGAAGCCATGGAGAGGTTTTGATTGGAAAAGTAAGCTTTTTGAAAGGGTTGAGAGTGTTTTTTCCTTTTGAAGAGGATGAAGAAGTAGGAATGAAAAGTTGTATAAAAGTGCAAAACCAAGTATTTAAAGGTTTAACGGAAACCCTTTTTAAATCTTTTTGGGTAAAAACCAAGGGACACGTGGCGGCTAGTGATTTAATCCAACGGCGGTCGAATAAATTAGCTTTACTCCTAGTATGTAGGAGTAATGATCAAGAAGTAAGGTCAAAAACGTGGGAATGTAAGTTATGAGAAGACATCTTTGAAAATGACAAGACGTTTTGGAAACAGGGTCAGCAATGATTGTGACGTTAGTCAGCAATCTTGGAACTTTCAAAGATCAATAAGAGACGAAATCTTATGATGGCAAGAAACGCCTATTTCTCTTGATTTTCGAAACAGTCATTTATTGGGGGCAATTTGTTAGCTGAAGATTTCGTTTTATAAATTGGTTCTTCGAAGAAGTAAAAATTCGAAGGAAAGATGGTTATTGATGACCATCCCTTAAAAATAAAAGAATGGCTCCTGATGGCCATGCTTCGAGAATGAAGACTTCTAAGTTCGTTATGAAGATAATGAATACTGAAGCTAGTAGAAGTGTATGTCTTCGAGGACTTAGACAAAATTCATGAAATATGATCAAGTATTACTACTTAGCGTGTTTTCTTAGTGTTTTTAAATACACTGCCACGCGTCGAAGAAGGACTCAGGCGGGAAGATTTGAAATTCGAAGACGGTTTCGTAACTGTCTAAATAACAGATGGCGTCCATGGAGTTCTTATGAGAAACGTGGCATTAGATTAGCGTAGGGCCGTTAAGGTCGAAATTAGTATAAATAGGAGTCTTAATGTTAGGATTCTGTGTGTTCATTTTGTACAAATCACTCACATACTACTCAAGTATCAAGTGTTAAGAGAAAGAGTTCGCTGAGAAAATGTACGTATGACACCACCATTTTAATACATGTGTATTCTCTTTCATTTTCAAATATCTTTCAGTATTATTGCATTTCATTTACTTCTTGCCATTTACATTTCTGTATTTTTACTTTCATGCCATTTACTTTTGAAGTATTTAACATTCCTGCATTTTAAGATTCTTTACGCTTTAACAATACTTTCGTTTCATATTGTTGCACCCCAAAATTTGCCCATCTAATTTTATTTATAATTGGCTTAAGTGGCACCTTTCATTTGCATGTTCCCACTAGGTCATCTAACTTCGTGCATTCATTCATTAAATAAAGACCTAAAATGTGGGGTCAAGGACCAAGGATCGAATTGAGGTCTCACAGAAGTCTTAGCCAAAAGAGGCGTATTTATCACCCAAAGAGAAAATAACGTTTAGTACTTGGTCAATGTAATTAGTTCATTTAATTGATGAGCATTGAGTTATTATGGATTCTCATTGAACAAATGTGTATTGAATTGGATGTTCTTATTAATTAGCATTTTATCTCATGCTATTGGATTCAAATTACAAGTTGAGTCAAGGGTTTCATTGAAGAGGCAAGAGTTTGTTCATTGAAATTCAACTGAGTTCGAGTTCAAAGATAATCAAAGGTAATTAAAGTTCTTAGGGGATTTGCGTGTTATTAAGATTTAATTAAGAGGTTTATTCAATATTGCAATGTGGAGAAATACTTGAGAATTTAAATAGATGCATATTGGAGGAAAAATACTTCAAGTTGATATGGAAAGTCAACCCGTGGAGTTAAAGGTCAACATACATTCGTGGAAAGGTTATGCAAGCTACATTTAAATGCATTCAAATGTTGATGCCAAATACATGTAATATCCTTGAAATGAAGCTGTAGTTGAATTTACAAGAGGAGGGCTACAATTGACTCTTAATCCTAGACTTATGGTACACTCCTAAGGTCTTTCACCAAGCTTCAAGACCATTCCTCTCACCATGTCCCAAAGAAAGCTACTGGTTCATCCAATTAACCTGCAAGTACAAAAAAGAGAAACAGGAAAAATCAAGACAGTCAACATAGAAATGGATTCAAAACGATGCCCAATTTTTATCCAGTGCACAAGTTAGTTCAAATCAAAGCCTCATTCAACTAAAGCTGATTGCCAACAGTAGTTACGCATTCAAACCGGACTCGCGTCAACAGAAAAATAAGATATTCTACTGACAGTTTTTACGCATAGTAGACTAACCGAAATCAGGAAAAATCACAGTCAAAGATGGAACTACCTGCTATCATATTCAAATACCAATCCGATACATATCCATCCACACATAAAATATGGAATAGAAAAGCCAAAACCATGCTTCAGCCATATACATTTTCATTCATAACCAACCAGTTGCATAAAAACTCAAACATACACATTCAATCATTCAAATATTTAACATCAGTTCAAAAATACATACATGGCAGCCCTGCATATTTATCACACACAGTAGCTCTGCAACCAATAAGCCTCACAACAGCATATTCAAAAATAACCTCCATAATCTCTAACCACCAAATAACCTTTCCCTAAACTAACTTCATAACCATCCTCTTAACAGAAAAATAACAGAATCACCTAACAGTTTCATAACTTCCTAACTAACTCTCAACTTCCCTAACAGAATTTCTCAACCATATAGCAAACTTAACTAACCAAAACTATTTTCTAACAACCTAGGCAAATCTCTAACTACCTCCTAACAGAACACTAACCGATTCAGTTATAAGAGCTAACAGAAAATCAGATTGGGAGGGAACCTGATGAAGATTCAATCTCCCTATATAACATCTTCATCGCTCTTCTTTTTGCTCTCTCCACCATCAGCCAATCTTCACTTCACTTCTCACCCTCCATCATCACCTTCATCCTCTTTATTCTCTCTGGATCTTCATTCTTCACACCACCACTTTTCTCCCATCTTCTTTCACTCTTCACTTTCACTCCACAAGTCGACGCCATTCCTCCTCCATTTCAATCTTCACCACTTCCACTCTCTCACCATTTCATCACCAGCTCCACAACCCTTCTTGATTGACCTTCTTCTTCACCTCTGAACCATCACTCTCTCTTCATCTCTGAACCACTCTCAATCCTCTCCGATCATATTCTTCAATCTTCTTCAATCATCTTCAATCACCAAAGAAAATTCAGAAAAAAAGAGAAGAGAAAATCGGATAACAGAAGAAGAAAATCGATTGGAAATAACCTTATAACAGAAGAACCTTCATCTTTTTCTCCCTGACTCGATCTGCAACATCTTCGTCATCACCATAACTCCTTCGAACGCATCGTATCATCATCAACTCTTCAATTCACCTTCTCCATGAGCTTCAACGGTATCACAGACCTTTACATCATCTCGTGCTCAAGAACGACAACGCTTCGGCTAAGCATCATCATCAACTTCGCGTCTGCGGCAACCGATTCAACAATCTTCAATTCCTTCATCCATCAATCTTTCTCTTAGTTTTCATATATCACCGAATCACAGCTCACAATTCTACAGCAACGACATTCATCATTTTCGCGATCTCGCGACAATCAGAAAGCGGAAATCGAATAGAAAAGGAAGGAAGAGGAGAGTGTGAACGGAGACGGAAGAGCGTGGTTTTTTGGCAGCGGCGTACAGAAGCATTGTCTCGGAGAAGAAGATCACTTCACCGGAACCGCCGCGCTACCTTTCATGTTGAAGAAGGGAGGAGCTAAGTTCAAAGGTCACATACACGAACCCTAATTCTAATTGTGCCCTCTTTCTTTTTATTATTTCTGTTTATTATTTTTAATTATTTGTTTTAGTTTCATTCTTGAATAAAAACAAGCAAAACCACAATAATCTGAAAATCATGACTCTGGATCAATACAAACAACACACCTTGGGCCAATTTTGCTATCCGTGTACCCCCTGTGTCCCGTTACGTTTTTGGCAAACAATGCTGCAACAAAAATATTTCTGCTGGGCCACCAACACCTTTGGGCCCTGAGTTTTACTGATCACACCATTGTATTCAATTTGGCACCCCTTGTTTACATTTTTAATTTAGATTTTAATTAGATTTTTTTCACTTTCTTAGTAATAAAGATTACTAATTGTTCTCTTATCATTTTTAGACCCTTAATACAAATTTTTGACATAAAAATAATCATAAAAATAGTAGTTTTTAGGCTATTTGTTTTTAGTCTTTTACTTGACTTGTAATTCAATTTCTCCCATAAAAATCAACATAAAAAATAGTAGTATTTTTGATTCATTTTTGTACTATACTTTTGATTTGTTACTATATGCTTGTATGCCAATTTTTGTAGCATTGTATCCTTACTCAATTTTGCTCATGATGTGACTTTAATTTTTCATGTTCTTTTACTCCTAACCTTAGGTAGAAACCATGATAACATTAGGTAGAAATTCCCTTCATACTTAGGTTAGTTTCTTTTCCTTTTCAACTTTAAAACACCTAACAATATCCAAATAAACTCCCATAAAAAATACCAAGAAAACTCATAAAAAATTACTAATAAATACTTTGACTAATAAAAAGGGAATCGAAGCTTGTAACTTCTCTTGCTTAAGGGATGTTCGAGTGCTTGGAGCTCCCTTGCTTAAGGGTCCCATTCAGGCGTAAGTTCCCAACTTCTAAAAAACACAAACCAAAGAGCAACTCGAGTTTCCCTTGCTTAAGGGATTTCCTCGAAACGCTCAAAATCTCTTCTTCATCTCTTGCCTCAGAGGCATTCTTTCTCTTGCCTTCAGGGCATTCTTTCTTTAATCGGACACGTTATTTCCGCTCCATTCCCAGCTTAAGACTCCAGAGGTCGAGCAGCGGAGTGCGAATGTAACTTCGTCCACTAAAAAACACAAAAACAAACAAAAACTAAAGAGCCGAACTACGGCGCTCTGATTCCTGAAAAGGATACGTAGGCATTAGGTCGCGGGGCCTAAGCGAGCACAATTATTTAAAAACCTTATTTTCCCCGTGTTTCTTTCTTTCATTTGCATGCATTCCCTTAGTACTAAGCTATGGATTTATACACCCTTTAGATAGCAACAAACATAGGTGGATACCATCGAGTACGATGGGCGTGAGGGGTGCTAGCACCTTCCCCTCACGTAACCGACTCCCGTACCCTATCTCTGGTCGAAAGACCTTTTTCTTATCCTTTCCTTATTCCAGGTTTTCTGATATTCCTTTCCCTCTTTGGGATAAATATATTGGTGGCGACTCTGCTGTTCATCATTTCGCGAGCGTGCGACAGCTGGCGACTCTGCTGGGGATGTTGCTAGACCTGTTGCTGGTCCACCCTTAGTGAGTCGATCCTAGCCTGCGTTTGTTTGTTTATTTACTGGGTGTTTATTTGCTTTATGTCTATATCTTGTATATATGTTTGCATGTTTATTTTCTGCTTGCATATCATGTTTATTTCTGTTTGCACATCATGCATATGGATTATATTTTGTGTTCCCTGGGGTCTTCTGTTCTGTTTTGCAGGTGGGGGGTTTGTATGAGGTAAAAGGCCCACTACCCAGGCCAGTGACACATAGGATTAGCGTGGATGCTCATGTCGACTCCCGTAGCCCTTGCTACGATCGAGCTTGACATGGGGTACCACAACTGGGCGAGGTTCTTTCATGGAACCCCATGGGAACTGTAGACCCTAGTGACCATTAGGGACCACTTGTCCGTGTCTAGACTACATACCCGTGAGATTGGGGTGGGACAGGAAACTTGACCTCCATCATACCCGGATTTCTGCTATTCAATAAAAGACGTCGAACCTTTGATCCTGGGACATTTGACTTATACAAAAGTTCTACCTCAGTTATCTATCAGAATCAACGTCGAACCTCTGAATCTGGAGGGTTCGACCATCTTTGACTTATGCACAAGCTATTTATCCAGAGAGCAACGTCGAACCTCTGAATCTGGAGGATTCGACCATATCTTATTGACCATGAGAAGATGTTATCCAAGAGGCCTTGATCCTTGATCCTGATTTATGATACATTTGCATCTCCATTAACATTTTGCATTCATGCATGTGCATCCGTGGTTACCAAGACTCTTACCACTCTTCCTCTCCATCAGATCAGTCAAGACGATTCCTCCACACCGATATCTGACAAAAGCATACAGAAGAAGAATCATGGGGGATTATAAACAAGATCAAGCTACTATCAAAGAATCTCATTCCTCCCCATGGAGCACCTTCCACCAATGGAGCCTAAAGACTTTGTGTTTGTCAGAGAACATCTCATTTGCATCAGAATAAGGCCAATCTTGCCATTGTTTAGACTTCTCAAGCATTTTCAACTGTACTATTTTCGTTGTTATCAAGCGCTTTTCATTGTAAGAAACTCATTCTGTTTGAATAAATAAAAATAATGCAATATACATGTTTTTCTCAAATCATTTCATCTTGTCATTATGTTCATTGGTACTTCACTCATTTGTCTTAAGCAACTAAAAAAGGAGAATGATGAAAAATCAAATACACATGAACTACTAATTGTATGCTTTTGGAACAAAGATCCTGCTGACGATGTACATGCATTATTTCAATCCCCAAACACCGGAGTTATAAGGGAGTGAAACCTTCGTCAACCCTTTTGAGCCTAAGGAGTAGTAGTTTCTTTTCAAATATATGAAACCCTCAATCTTAACCAGGGGCAGGGTAGTCTTCAGTTAGTGCGACCGAGCACTCAACTTTCAGGTATTACATCAGAGGATCAACCATATCTCAGATCTCACAACAAAAAAGGGAAGAGCACAATCCATAATGGACGTCTCTCGCTTATTGAGAATAAGGCAGTCACAACCTTTTCATCAAGTCAATCACAAAAGTCATACAACTTGTTCCCGAACGAGACAAAAAGAAATGAAAGAAATTTATAAATCAAAAAAGAAACAATAGCCCGCTAAGTCAAAAGGAAAAAAGTAAAGCTCTGAAGCAAATGACTTAGGCAAAAATTAGGGCATATCCCGCTGGACAACGAAAACCAAGATCAAAAGAAACTTTTTGTCCAGGCAAAAATCAGGGAAAGAAAAAGGCAAAGCAAAAGAAAAATCCTCCGAGGGACAAGTTGTTATCATCAACGAAAGCACCAAAGGGTGACTGCCACCTCCATCAAAACCATAAAGGATCCTCATCCATCACAATCCTTCCTGAAAGGTGAATACTCGTGTCAAACTAGCTGAACGTAGGACTGAAGGACATCACGAAGAAGGGGTGGTGTCATACCCCAAAATTTGCCCACACTATTTCTCCTATTCAAGTTTCAAATCCATATGCAAAGCTCCTATACAAATTCTCCTATACAAAGTTCTGAACTAGGGTTTGGTTCTTTCAAAGGAGAATCACTGAATCAATGGCTCAAGATGGTTCCATAGGGTCACCAACATCCCAAAGAATCTTCATGTAAAATTGCAAGTCAATCAGAGCAAATTGAGTCCCTCCAATCTTGATTAGGTCAACAGTCGACTCTCAAGGGCAAAATAGTCATTTCAAGTCAATATACAGTCAAAGTTCAAGATATTTGGTCAACAACATCCTCATAACCCTAAAATCATTATTTGATCAAGGGTGGATCATAATGATGCAAGGAAAGATCAGAAAAGTCAAAAGTTACTATTTTGGGCATGAATTGAAAAAGTCAACCAAAACTTTGAAAATTCACCAAATATTCATACTTCATCAGAAAAATTCCCACCAAAGCTCATTTTAAAGGGAATTCATTCCTCTATCCAATAGTACAAGAATCAAAGCTCATAGGTCAATGGTTTAAGAGATATGGCTTCATACATTATAGGCCCTTTTCAAAAGTCAACAAAGAGACCCTTCTTTCAAAAGGACATAAAATGAGAATGGAAAAGGATTTTGAGATGAAACCAAAGACACTGGTTAGAAGACTCCCTAAGGATTCTAAAAAGTCCTAGATCACTTCCATACCTCAAAAATTGAGGGAAATAGGCCTTGTTAAAATTGAGCTATTTTGGAGGGAAAAATATGAAAGAACTTGAAAATCTTTGCAAATGGGCCCAAGATATTTTCATTCAAACTTGACCCACAAGCCATCTAAAGCCTCAAATCCAATTCCCACGAAATTTTGACTTTTAATTGATTTTATATGAATTTTTTATCATTTAAATATGATAATTAACTTGTATAAATCATGAAAAATCAAATATTTTCTTAAAAGTTCTTTTTCCAATCAAATTAAGTTTACATTTACTCCAAATATCAATATAATTTCGTGCAAATCAGAATTAAAAGAGATTGAATCATTGTTGGCCAAATTTAGAAGCTTTTATGAAGATTTTTTCAATCAAATTTCCAAAACTTGCAACTCAAGATTCAAAAGGATTTTCTTCAATTTTATCAACCCTAAATCATCCATTATAAATAGCAAATGCTCACAAATGCAAGGGTTACGAAAATTGGCAGCCAAGAACATCCAAACCAAAGCTCAAAATTCTCAAAAAAAAACTAAACTTCAATTCTGAGATTTAAAGCAATTCAAGTGTTTCCAGCGATCAAGAATTGTTCCTCAAGCACCATTAAACGATTCCCAATCGTTTTCGAGTCACAAAACCTCAAGAATTACGCACTGTAAGTCACTTTTAACCGATTCTTAAATCGTTTCGATTCTACAAATTCCTGCATTCATTCGCGAATTCAATTGCATATTTGTGTTTCTTATATTGTGTTGATCAATTCTGGAAAGTTTGGTGTGTTATTATGGTGTTATGAGCATATCACCATGTTAGGGTTCGGACCTTCAATTTGGGGGTTTTTGACACAGGTTCTTGTTGATTCAATTGATGCCATGACCAAATTCGTGATGTCCATACGAGCATGATGGACCTATCGCGAAAAATTTTTGTGTGTGTTTGCTTGTGTTCGTTATTTTCAGGTGTGAAGCTTCAACATACTACAACGCTTTTGAGGACAAGCGCTGTTAAAAGCCTTGGTCTGAGGAAGAAGATGACTGCGTGGCGCAGTCTGATTGGCTGATTTGAATAGGCTTCGCGCGCGTTTTTTGGTTGGACCAGGATGGATCGCATGCAATATGAAACACGCACTAGCGTGCACCCTCACGTTCCCAGTCATCTGATCATCATCATCCTCAATCCAACGCATCCTGGAACGAGGGCGCACCATGGACTTCAAGCACGCGCCACACACGATTACAAGCTAAGATTTTTATAATTTTCTTTTTATTTTCAATTACACAATTCTTTATTTATATATTTATATATACATTTGTTTTAAATTCTTTTTATGAAATTATAATATATTTATATTCAAATTTTTTTTCCTTCTTCCTTTATAATTAATAATCTATAATTAATAATTTAATTTTAATAATTTAATTCTAATATGTGTTAAATTCATATATATACATATATATTATTTAAATTGTATTTAATTACTTATATATTATCAAACATTCTCAAAAATTCAAATATACATTATTTTAATTCCGAAAAATTCCTAAAAATTATTTTTACACTCGATTTAATTTTCCTGTCTCGACTTAATTAATTAGGTCACAAGACCAATAATTAATTAAATCAATTCATCATTACACTCTATTTGAATCTCAACCAGGATTGATAATACACTGATTTGTTTTTCTCTTCTATACTTTATCAGGGTTAGCAACATGATTTGTCCCGAGCGCGCGCCTTCAACAAACCTCGAAGTTAAGTAATTTAATTCCGATTTAATTTAAATTATATCTAGATTATTTTGATGTTAGGATTTGTTCTGCATTCACCTCTTTCTGCCTTGCCTTTTCAGGGTCAACCCTAAAGGCGCCCAAGCAACCCTATCAGATCAAAGCTAAGTACCCTCATTTCTTTTTTTAACTATTATCTTTATATTTATTTATTCTTTGTTTCTAGGGTTAATCTCTTTGCCCTCGAATCTGATAATACACTCACGCCTTATTTGTTTCTTTGCTCATTCCTAATGGTCAGAGTCGATGCTTCTGGCAAACCCTTGCCCTCAACCCTGTCAGGAAAATGCCAAGCTAAGTACCTTCTCCCTATTCTATTTTTAATGTATTATCCTATTTTCTTTTGTAGTTAATGAGGTTTGCCCTCGAACTTGATAATGCACTCACTTTGTATTTTCTGCCTATTCTTTTTTTTAGGGTTTGTCAACCGTCAAAGCTACGAGTATCGGTAACCCTAAACCCTATTTTCAATTATTACTTGTGTTAAACCTGTTGCCTTTTATTTTTATATCCCGCTGGTTTCAATTCCCCCCTCCTCCGCTGGTTGCAATTTCCCTTCCCCGTATTTGTTATATTACGTTTGTTATATTGCGTGGTTAGTAATTCTAGGGAGTGCAAGCCTGTTAATTGAATTAGAATAACTAATTATAAGATAATTTGATTGAATTAACCACGTGATTGTTGCACCCACGCACACTTTTGGGGTAACCTCTCTGTTGCCTTGCTGCCTGTTGCCTTGCTGCCTGTTGCCTTGTGTTTTTTTGCAGAATAAGCCATGTCCCTCGAATACGAGGATACCTCAGCCATTCTGCCTCGATAAAAGGTCATGAGACCCTAGAATGATGCTGCCTTCGATACACTAACATGACCTCGACCCTCGGAAGTTGCCTACGGAAAAAGGCTGAGGTATCTTCTGGTTGCCTAACGAAAATGGCTTATCCTGATCCTTGCCTTAGACTACCTGCCCTTCTATGGCATGGGACAGTCTTATGGCAAAGGATGCTTCGACGACCCTTCAACCTCCAAAAGAAAGGCTTCCTGCCCTCTTATGGCAAGGATAGACCCTTTCATTCTGAAAGGCTAAAAAGAGACCTATCATCTAAGTTTAAGGTAATTGCCCCTAATTGCCTTGCAATGCTCATCTTTAATATTCTTTCTCACAATTCTTCGAAAACTGGCTACGCTCATTTACGAGCTAAAGTCCACTTTTTCTTTCATCTACCTTTTTTCTAAAAACAAACGAGCAAGCAAAGCAATTAAGAGCCCATGGAAAACCATGGATGCAAAGGGTGCCTTACACCTTCCCTTTGCATAAATTACCCCCCGAACTTAGATTTCTTTAAAAGGTTTTTTTCTGTTTCTTTTTGCCTTTCTAACTTGTTTGGATAAAATAAAAGTCGGTGGCGACTCTTGCTTACCGCGACATTTTTCGATCGATAAAAAGTCAGTCCACCGTATTACAGAACTGGCGACTCTGCTGGGGATGCTTTCGAATAAAAGAGGGGTTACCTTAGAGCTAGGATCACTTTAAATTTGTTTGACTTGTTTGCTTTATCTTTAAAGGTTGTTTTGGGTATTCTGCTGTGTGAAAGATCCTACACCCGGATCTAGTGTACCTTAGGTATGTGGCATGAGACCAGGGAGGCTGTACGACATGTATCGTTATGGTTGAACTGGTAGCCACCGTTAGTGCGATACTTTGGTTTGTCCTGATGGCCCTTGAATATGATCGAGGAGACATTTGGCTACCGCGTGGTGTCATGAGCACTAATTCGCCTTTAGAACCTTAGTTGAACTTGACTTTGGCCTATAGGAAGTAGCGAGATAGCTGGCTTTGGATTCCTGACTGAAGCCGGTTGATACTCGATGCTACACTCATTGAGATTGGACTCAAGGGATGCTTTTGACTGGCCGATTGTGCGCTATGTTGAGACAATGCCCACGAGAAAGATCAAGGATATGAGCACCATAGAACCCGATCTTTATCTAGGACAGGTTGAACCAACTAAACTTCAGTGGGGAGGGTACTTACCTACGAACTTCAAGCTAGCCTCTAAACCTAAGGGCACTTGTGTGACTTGTTTGCGTTTGCTACTAACCTTCGCTTCCTTGCAGGTTGTGTTAAAAGGACTTGTTTGTCCTTACTATCTCACACTATGCCAAATGAACTTCATTCGCATAACATCATGACATCATGACATCATAAGCATAACATGATTAACTAACCCTTTCAAGGATCCTAGGAATTTAGGACGCACAATTTCAGGTGCCTTTATCAAAGACTGAATTCCTGTCAAGGGGCAAGAGGATTTATTTTCCTCTGGCCACACAACTCCCAATTCAAAGACTCAGTACCTAGCAAGGGGCAAGAGGATTTATTTTCCTCTGGCCACGTACCTTCCAATTCAGAAGTATCATCGAATCAGAGGCGATGACCCACTCAATATGGTGAGCTTGATTCTCAAAGAAAGACGTTCAAAGACAAAATTCCGATTTCTTCAGACAAAGACGCGACCAAATCATTTTCTAATGTTGATAACTAAATTCCTAAAGATCCTTGAAAAGATTGCATTTGCATTCATAACATCACATAAAACTAACTTTTCCTTTCAGGTCAACCAACCGGTCATGCAACTATCATCAACAAAATTAAAGGCATCCTAAAGTATGGCTCTTTCAGATATGGTCTAATGAATGACTCGTTCTGACATCCTTCATCAGATATGGTCTAATGTATGGCTCGTTCTGATTGTTCTCCTTCATATATGGTTTAATAAATGACTCGTTCTGATTTCCTACTTCCAGATATGGTCTAATGTACGACTCGTTCTGGTATCCTTCATCAGATATGGTCTAATGTATGGCTCGTTCTGATTGTTCTCCTTCAGATATGGTTTAATGAATAACTCGTTCTGATGTCCTACTTCCAGATATGGTCTAATGTACGACCCGTTCTGGAATTCCTCTTCATGTATGGTTTAAATAACTCGTTCTGATGTCCTACGTCAGATATACATTTCAGAAGCTCGAACCCTGGACATTCTGAAACATTCTTATCAGATACACATTCCGGAAGCTCGAACCCTGGATACTCTGAATCTCTACACCAGTTCCACAAGAACGACGCAAGCCAGATGCACCTAAGCGTCAATTCACCAAAATCAACATGTCGTCGGTTCAAACATTACAACCTCTTTTGAAGATCAGAATGATTACTCTGAGGGTTGCTCCTAAGAATTCTAACACCTCTGACTATAAACTCAATGCGAGGTGCACGTACTATTCCAACATTCCTGGACATTACATAAACAATTGTCGGACGTTGAAGAATAAGATTCAAGATCTGATCAATGACGGAGAAACAAAATTCAATCCTCTTGAAACTCCTGTGGTGATCACCGCTCCTATGCCTAAGTCATGTCAAGGCCGATTGACGTCTAAACGGACCAACTTTTAGATCATTAGATCTACTTTCATTTGCAAGTTGCTTTTCTGTTTGTTTAAACATTTGAATCATGATAGACATTATCTGTTTTAATAATCATCATCAGTGCATTGCATATGTTCGTCTTGAATAATTTATTTCGCTATCACTCATTTTAAAATTGCGCCTTTACTTTGCATATGTTTTACGATACTCAACTCCTGCTAAAGTTGTATACCTTTTGAGGGAGGATGACGAACACGATACCGCAACCTCATACAGTATGCTCTTGAGCGGACTATGCTGACGATGTACAGGCATTGTTTCAATTCCTAAACAACGGAGATATAAGGATGTTAATCCCTCGTCAACCCCTTTGAGCCTAAGAAGTAGAAGTTTTTTTCTTGTACTAATTAAAACCCTTGAATATAACCTGGGGCAGGGTAGTTCTCAGTTAATTTGGCCGTGCATTCTATTTTAAGAGAACCATTCAGTACACTTTTTAACAAAGGTTTCAATCACGAACGTTCAACCGCACGCATCAAAGAAGTGTTGGAAATGTCAATCAAAAGACAATGAAGGTTCATCAACCAAACAAGGCAGTCATTATCTGTCAAAAAGGAAAAAAAATGAAAAACATATATACAAAGAAAAGCCTGCTAAGTCAAAAAATAAAAAAGGATGACTTAGGCAAAAATCAAGGCATCCCGCTGACTGTAAGCTCAAAATAGACAGTTCAGGCAAAAGTTAGGGATATCAAAAGATGAAAAAAAAAAGAGAAGTCAATAAATTCCTGAACAACACAACGTTATGACTACCAAAAGGAAGAAGTGACTGCCATCTCAAAAAGTTCTCTTTGTTTGCGAACCATCAACATTATCAAAGGCGCAAATCCAAAAGTCTCTTGGAACCTGAATGCATAAGTCGAATCAACTGAACTTAGGAATGAAGAACATCACGAAGAAGGGGATGGGTGTAGATAAACTTTGAGCCTTTATCTTTTGTTTCTTAAAACCATGAACCAAGCCACGTTACAACCCTTGAAAGTCCTAACTGAAGCATGGTTAGTTCGAAAGCATACTGTCACCAAAAAGGTATCCCGACTCCTTAAGGTTTACTAAAATGCTGAGTGGATATTTCGCTTCTACAAAAAATAGCATGTTTTACAAATATCACGCTTTTACATCTCTTGTTTTAATGTTTTTTAAAACTCAAGACAAACGTATGCATTGCATCTCATGAATTCATTATTAAACATATTCTGCTACGTAATTTCAAGTGTTAGCATCAGAATAAATTTGCACAGGGTATGGCTAATGACTGAAAGTTATCCCGACAAACAAAATCACTCCAAGAAGCCATGTGTCTTACGTATACAAGGGGCATGACATGTTTTGCCCAATCAATCTGGGGCAATCAAGTCAAGATTCCGAGATGCTCGAACAATCAGGGGCATACATCCAAGTATATCTAAAGCTAGTCCCCAATCAACATGGGACACTGTCTTGAGCCTATGATTACTGGGGGCATATCGCCCATAGTGTACATCTCATAAAGTCCTCGCGAGAAGAATCTCTTCAAGTTCCTACTAACAGGGGCAAATCTATGAAAGTCCAGTTTGACATCTTGATCAATACTCAGTGGTGTGTCCTAATCAAATCCAGGAATGGTAGTTACTATAATACTGGGGGCAACTTGCACCCATGTCTTCCCACAGAGCTTGATTCAAAAGATCATATCCCCACAGTGTAATCATTAAGAAGATATCTTCAAATACTCTCAACAAAAGACATAGCTCCCCAACAGAGCTTACATCTTCAGCATTGTCGGTTCTTCGACACTTTGTTTTTCTCCAACACGGGTTGCTCATCTCTCTTATCCCCAATCAGGGAACATCAAGTTACTGATCATCCCCAAGCAGAAATCATGAATCCCCAGCTAAGCATCTTCAAGAAGAGATCAAAACATCAAGCTCTCAATGACATAGAAATGTATCTTCTCAATCAGACGATTCTAGCCACACAAGTCATAAAACATATATCACAAGTCATAAACATACATAAACAAATATCATAAGTCATAAACACATTCATACATCACATACATATTCCTCATTTATTTTGAGAAGCATATAACTCACGCATCATGGCATTGCATGAAAAACTAACAATGTTTGACAGGTACATTACAAAGATTCGAATCTTATTCAAAGCAAACGCCTGACGCACGGTCTTCCAGACATCTACGGATGCAATTTGGATAAGTCTAACGCACGACTCATCCACCGACCTAACGCACGGTCTTCCAGACATCTACGGATGCAATTTGGATAAGTCTAACGCACGACTCATCCACCGACCTAACGCACGGTCTTCCAGACATCTGAGGATGCAATCGGGATTAGTCTAACGCACGACTCATTCCTTCAACCTGACGCACGGTTTTCCAGACATCTGAGGATGCAATTGAGAATAGTCTAACGTACGATTTATTCTCCGACCTAACGCACGGTCTTCCAGACATCTACGGATGCAAATTGGTTAGTCTAACGCACGACTTATCCATCAACCTAACGCACAGTTTTCCAGACATCTGAGGATGCAATTAAGATTAGTCTAACGTACGACTTATCTTCAGCCTAACGCATGGTTTTTTCCAGACATCTGCGGATGCAAACAGTCTAACATATGACACATTCTAACTCTCAAGCTTATCAAGTCAGATGGCATCTTTAAGCCCATCTCCGACAAAAGTCCCTATTTCAGCTAGGGCAAATTTCTTGGTATTCTAGTGTTCAATCATCTTCCACCTTCAGATACCGAATGGCATACAAACCACTCTACATCTTCAGGTTTAAGATAATGGAACAGGGGCAGCTGTCATACCCCAAAATTTGCCCACACTATTTCTCCTATTCAAGTTTCAAATCCATATGCAAAGCTCCTATACAAATTCTCCTATACAAAGTTCTGAACTAGGGTTTGGTTCTTTCAAAGGAGAATCACTGAATCAATGGCTCAAGATGGTTCCATAGGGTCACCAACATCCCAAAGAATCTTCATGTAAAATTGCAAGTCAATCAGAGCAAATTGAGTCCCTCAAATCTTGATTAGGTCAACAGTCGACTCTCAAGGGCAAAATAGTCATTTCAAGTCAATATACAGTCAAAGTTCAAGATATTTGGTCAACAACATCCTCATAACCCTAAAATCATTATTTGATCAAGGGTGGATCATAATGATGCAAGGAAAGATCAGAAAAGTCAAAAGTCAAAAGTTACTATTTTGGGCATGAACTGAAAAAGTCAACCAAAACTTTGAAAATTCACCAAATATTCATACTTCATCAGAAAAATTCCCACCAAAGCTCATTTTAAAGGGAATTCATTCCTCTATCCAATAGTACAAGAATCAAAGCTCATAGGTCAATGGTTTAAGAGATATGGCTTCATACATTATAGGCCCTTTTCAAAAGTCAACAAAGAGACCCTTCTTTCAAAAGGACATAAAATGAGAATGGAAAAGGATTTTGAGATGAAACCAAAGACACTGGTTAGAAGACTCCCTAAGGATTCTAAAAAGTCCTAGATCACTTCCATACCTCAAAAATTGAGGGAAATAGGCCTTGTTAAAATTGAGCTATTTTGGAGGGAAAAATATGAAAGAACTTGAAAATCTTTGCAAATGGGCCCAAGATATTTTCATTCAAACTTGACCCACAAGCCATCTAAAGCCTCAAATCCAATTCCCACGAAATTTTGACTTTTAATTGATTTTATATGAATTTTTTATCATTTAAATATGATAATTAACTTGTATAAATCATGAAAAATCAAATATTTTCTTAAAAGATCTTTTTCCAATCAAATTAAGTTTACATTTACTCCAAATATCAATATAATTTCGTGCAAATCAGAATTAAAAGAGATTGAATCATTGTTGGCCAAATTTAGAAGCTTTTATGAAGATTTTTTCAATCAAATTTCCAAAACTTGCAACTCAAGATTCAAAAGGATTTTCTTCAATTTTATCAACCCTAAATCATCCATTATAAATAGCAAATGCTCACAAATGCAAGGGTTACGAAAATTGGCAGCCAAGAACATCCAAACCAAAGCTCAAAATTCTCAAAAAAAACTAAACTTCAATTCTGAGATTTAAAGCAATTCAAGTGTTTCCAGCGATCAAGAATTGTTCCTCAAGCACCATTAAACGATTCCCAATCGTTTTCGAGTCACAAAACCTCAAGAATTACGCACTGTAAGTCACTTTTAACCGATTCTTAAATCGTTTCGATTCTACAAATTCCTGCATTCATTCGCGAATTCAATTTCATATTTGTGTTTCTTATATTGTGTTGATCAATTCTGGAAAGTTTGGTGTGTTATTATGGTGTTATGAGCATATCACCATGTTAGGGTTCGGACCTTCAATTTGGGGGTTTTTGACACAGGTTCTTGTTGATTCAATTGATGCCATGACCAAATTCGTGATGTCCATACGAGCATGATGGACCTATCGCGAAAAATTTTTGTGTGTGTTTGCTTGTGTTCGTTATTTTCAGGTGTGAAGCTTCAATATACTACAACGCTTTTGAGGACAAGCGCTGTTAAAAGCCTTGGTCTGAGGAAGAAGATGACTGCGTGGCGCAGTCTGATTGGCTGATTTGAATAGGCTTCGTGCGCGTTTTTTGGTTGGACCAGGATGGATCGCATGCAATATGAAACACGCACTAGCGTGCACCCTCACGTTCCCAGTCATCTGATCATCATCATCCTCAATCCAACGCATCCTGGAACGAGGGCGCACCATGGACTTCAAGCACGCGCCACACACGATTACAAGCTAAGATTTTTATAATTTTCTTTTTATTTTCAATTACACAATTCTTTATTTATATATTTATATATACATTTGTTTTAAATTCTTTTTATGAAATTATAATATATTTATATTCAAATTTTTTTTTCCTTCTTCCTTTATAATTAATAATCTATAATTAATAATTTAATTTTAATAATTTAATTCTAATATGTGTTAAATTCATATATATACATATATATTATTTAAATTGTATTTAATTACTTATATATTATCAAACATTCTCAAAAATTCGAATATACATTATTTTTATTCCGAAAAATTCCTAAAAATTATTTTTACACTCGATTTAATTTTCCTGTCTCGACTTAATTAATTAGGTCACAAGACCAATAATTAATTAAATCAATTCATCATTACACTCTATTTGAATCTCAACCAGGATTGATAATACACTGATTTGTTTTTCTCTTCTATACTTTATCAGGGTTAGCAACATGATTTGTCCCGAGCGCGCGCCTTCAACAAACCTCGAAGTTAAGTAATTTAATTCCGATTTAATTTAAATTATATCTAGATTATTTTGATGTTAGGATTTGTTCTGCATTCACCTCTTTCTGCCTTGCCTTTTCAGGGTCAACCCTAAAGGCGCCCAAGCAACCCTATCAGATCAAAGCTAAGTACCCTCATTTCTTTTTTTAACTATTATCTTTATATTTATTTATTCTTTGTTTCTAGGGTTAATCTCTTTGCCCTCGAATCTAATAATACACTCACGCCTTATTTGTTTCTTTGCTCATTCCTAATGGTCAGAGTCGATGCTTCTGGCAAACCCTTGCCCTCAACCCTGTCAGGAAAATGCCAAGCTAAGTACCTTCTCCCTATTCTATTTTTAATGTATTATCCTATTTTCTTTTGTAGTTAATGAGGTTTGCCCTCGAACTTGATAATGCACTCACTTTGTATTTTCTGCCTATTCTTTTTTTTAGGGTTTGTCAACCGTCAAAGCTACGAGTATCGGTAACCCTAAACCCTATTTTCAATTATTACTTGTGTTAAACCTGTTGCCTTTTATTTTTATATCCCGCTGGTTTCAATTCCCCCCTCCTCCGCTGGTTGCAATTTCCCTTCCCCGTATTTGTTATATTACGTTTGTTATATTGCGTGGTTAGTAATTCTAGGGAGTGCAAGCCTGTTAATTGAATTAGAATAACTAATTATAAGATAATTTGATTGAATTAACCACGTGATTGTTGCACCCACGCACACTTTTGGGGTAACCTCTCTGTTGCCTTGCTGCCTGTTGCCTTGCTGCCTGTTGCCTTGTGTTTTTTTGCAGAATAAGCCATGTCCCTCGAATACGAGGATACCTCAGCCATGCTGCCTCGATAAAAGGTCATGAGACCCTAGAATGATGCTGCCTTCGATACACTAACATGACCTCGACCCTCGGAAGTTTCCTACGGAAAAAGGCTGAGGTATCTTCTGGTTGCCTAACGAAAATGGCTTATCCTGATCCTTGCCTTAGACTACCTGCCCTTCTATGGCATGGGACAGTCTTATGGCAAAGGATGCTTCGACGACCCTTCAACCTCCAAACGAAAGGCTTCCTGCCCTCTTATGGCAAGGATAGACCCTTTCATTCTGAAAGGCTAAAAAGAGACCTATCATCTAAGTTTAAGGTAATTGCCCCTAATTGCCTTGCAATGCTCATCTTTAATATTCTTTCTCACAACTGGCTACGCTCATTTACGAGCTAAAGTCCACTTTTTCTTTCATCTACCTTTTTTCTAAAAACAAACGAGCAAGCAAAGCAATTAAGAGCCCATGGAAAACCATGGATGCAAAGGGTGCCTTACACCTTCCCTTTGCATAAATTACCCCCCGAACTTAGATTTCTTTAAAAGGTTTTTTTCTGTTTCTTTTTGCCTTTCTAACTTGTTTGGATAAAATAAAAGTCGGTGGCGACTCTTGCTTACCGCGACATTTTTCGATCGATAAAAAGTCAGTTCACCGTATTACAGGTGGGTTAAGTAGAACTTGAGCCTTTATCCTTTGTTTCTTAAACCGTGAACCCGGCCACGTTACAACCCTCAAAAGTCCTAATTGAAGTAGGGTTCGTTCCGAAAGCATACAAACTGTAAAATCATGTCAAAACTGACTCCTAATGTTGCTTGTCACTTGTGTTAGTATCAACACAACCTTTTGACAAATAAAAACTTTTCTTTGAGATTAACATGTGCATTGAATTCTCATTATCCTTTTCAAAACAGATTTGTCTCTAATCAGAGAGTAAGTGCTTGATACCAAGGAAAGTTCAACATTGAAATTTCATCGAGTGATCTTACAAGGGCAAAAGTTGGTCATCCACAAGGCAAATATCTGAAGCAATCCATTAGGTGGAAAAGTTCCTTTCAATCTGGGGCATTCATTCCATGATCAACACTGGGGCAGACCATTGCAAATCTCCATGATTCAAGCACTATCAAAGTTCTATCTCAAGAAATCATCTGGGGCAAGCTAGTAGCAAGTCATTTCTTCATCTTCAATCAAGTGTCAGATATCGAAATAGGTGTCGAGGGGTCAAGCCAAACACCTCACCTTCACAAGTTCTATCCTTCAAGCAATGACCTTTCCACAAAGGCATTCTCCATCCACTCCTTATATCTTGGAAACAATCATTACATTCATAATCATACATACATCATGCATATCATTGCATTTACGTTATCATTTCTCCCGCATGATCCAATCATCAACAACCCAGGGGCATCCACCCCACCTTGATCCTCGAACAGAGTTTCAGAACTCCGCCTAATCTATTCCCCACAAAAGCAGAAACCCTGACCATCCCATCAGTACACTGCATATAGAATTCATTGCATTGCATCTCCATAAGTGCACAAATAAATCAAACATTGCATGTGAAGCATAAGCCAAGTCACTCATCAGATGAGGTCCCTATAAGCAATCAGTTGATATTCCACTGGATCACTCAGAGTTACCATTGTGGTGTCATCCCCCAAAGTCAATCATGTTCATCTTTCTTCAACCCAGAGTTGATACTTTTGTGTTCAACCCAGAGTTGACTTTCCATTCATCTTTTAACTCCGAGTTAATTATCTTTTCCCTCTCGACCCATAGTTGATGGTTATCTCTTCTTTTATTCAACCCAGAGTTGATCTTTTTCTTGTTCCTTTCTCAACCCAGAGTTGAAGGATATCTTTTCTTTTATTCAACCCAGAGTTGATCTTATTTCTCCTTCCCACTCAACCCAGAGTTGACGGTTACTCCTAATTGTCTATCTTCCCTCTTTCAACCCAGAGTTGAATTACTTTCTCTCAACCCAGAGTTGATCTTCTTTCTTTCTCCCAACCCAGAGTTGATCTTCTTTCTTTCTCAACCCAGAGTTGACTTCCTTTTCTTCTTCAACCCAGAGTCGATACCCTTGCTCAACCCGGAGTTGATGCCTATATCTCATCCCATTAATATTGATTTCCTTTTTCATTCTCAATCCAGAATTGATGTTTACCTCTTATTCAACCCAGAGTTGACTTTCCTTTATTCTTCAACCTAGAGTTGACCCACTTGTCTTCTTCAACCCAGAGTTGACGGTTATCTTTTACTCAACCCAGAGTTGACCCTTCTCTTTTTTCCACTCAACCCAGAGTTGACGGTTATCTTTTGTCTTTTCCCACTCAACCCAGAGTTGACGGATATTTCTTGTCTTCTCCCAATCAACCCAGAGTTGACGGTCATCTTTTTGTCTTTGCCCTCTCAACCCGGAGTTGATGGTTATCCTTTTTCAACCCAGAGTTGTTATTCAATTCCTCTCTCAACCCAGAGTTAATGTTTGCCTCTCTTACAACCCAGAGTTGATATCATTTTTCCCTAGTGGATCTCATCTTTCTTCAGGCAAATTTTCAGGTTCACTTGGTATTTAATCTTCTTCCACCTTGAATGCTCGAAAGGCTAGCGCCAATCTCACCTTCAGGTTTAAGACGATTAAATAGGGGCAGCTGTTGCACCCCAAAATTTGCCCATCTAATTTTATTTATAATTGGCTTAAGTGGCACCTTTCATTTGCATGTTCCCACTAGGTCATCTAACTTCGTGCATTCATTCATTAAATAAAGACCTAAAATGTGGGGTCAAGGACCAAGGATCGAATTGAGGTCTCACAGAAGTCTTAGCCAAAAGAGGCGTATTTATCACCCAAAGAGAAAATAACGTTTGGTACTTGGTCAATGTAATTAGTTCATTTAATTGATGAGCATTGAGTTATTATGGATTCTCATTGAACAAATGTGTATTGAATTGGATGTTCTTATTAATTAGCATTTTATCTCATGCTATTGGATTCAAATTACAAGTTGAGTCAAGGGTTTCATTGAAGAGGCAAGAGTTTGTTCATTGAAATTCAACTGAGTTCGAGTTCAAAGATAATCAAAGGTAATTAAAGTTCTTAGGGGATTTGCGTGTTATTAAGATTTAATTAAGAGGTTTATTCAATATTGCAATGTGGAGAAATACTTGAGAATTTAAATAGATGCATATTGGAGGAAAAATACTTCAAGTTGATATGGAAAGTCAACCCGTGGAGTTAAAGGTCAACATACATTCGTGGAAAGGTTATGCAAGCTACATTTAAATGCATTCAAATGTTGATGCCAAATACATGTAATATCCTTGAAATGAAGCTGTAGTTGAATTTACAAGAGGAGGGCTACAATTGACTCTTAATCCTAGACTTATGGTACACTCCTAAGGTCTTTCACCAAGCTTCAAGACCATTCCTCTCACCATGTCCCAAAGAAAGCTACTGGTTCATCCAATTAACCTGCAAGTACAAAAAAGAGAAACAGGAAAAATCAAGACAGTCAACATAGAAATGGATTCAAAACGATGCCCAATTTTTATCCAGTGCACAAGTTAGTTCAAATCAAAGCCTCATTCAACTAAAGCTGATTGCCAACAGTAGTTACGCATTCAAACCGGACTCGCGTCAACAGAAAAATAAGATATTCTACTGACAGTTTTTACGCATAGTAGACTAACCGAAATCAGGAAAAATCACAGTCAAAGATGGAACTACCTGCTATCATATTCAAATACCAATCCGATACATATCCATCCACACATAAAATATGGAATAGAAAAGCCAAAACCATGCTTCAGCCATATACATTTTCATTCATAACCAACCAGTTGCATAAAAACTCAAACATACACATTCAATCATTCAAATATTTAACATCAGTTCAAAAATACATACATGGCAGCCCTGCATATTTATCACACACAGTAGCTCTGCAACCAATAAGCCTCACAACAGCATATTCAAAAATAACCTCCATAATCTCTAACCACCAAATAACCTTTCCCTAAACTAACTTCATAACCATCCTCTTAACAGAAAAATAACAGAATCACCTAACAGTTTCATAACTTCCTAACTAACTCTCAACTTCCCTAACAGAATTTCTCAACCATATAGCAAACTTAACTAACCAAAACTATTTTCTAACAACCTAGGCAAATCTCTAACTACCTCCTAACAGAACACTAACCGATTCAGTTATAAGAGCTAACAGAAAATCAGATTGGGAGGGAACCTGATGAAGATTCAATCTCCCTATATAACATCTTCATCGCTCTTCTTTTTGCTCTCTCCACCATCAGCCAATCTTCACTTCACTTCTCACCCTCCATCATCACCTTCATCCTCTTTATTCTCTCTGGATCTTCATTCTTCACACCACCACTTTTCTCCCATCTTCTTTCACTCTTCACTTTCACTCCACAAGTCGACGCCATTCCTCCTCCATTTCAATCTTCACCACTTCCACTCTCTCACCATTTCATCACCAGCTCCACAACCCTTCTTGATTGACCTTCTTCTTCACCTCTGAACCATCACTCTCTCTTCATCTCTGAACCACTCTCAATCCTCTCCGATCATATTCTTCAATCTTCTTCAATCATCTTCAATCATCAAAGAAAATTCAGAAAAAAAGAGAAGAGAAAATCGGATAACAGAAGAAGAAAATCGATTGGAAATAACTTTATAACAGAAGAACCTTCATCTTTTTCTCCCTGACTCGATCTGCAACATCTTCGTCATCACCATAACTCCTTCGAACGCATCGTATCATCATCAACTCTTCAATTCACCTTCTCCATGAGCTTCAACGGTATCACAGACCTTTACATCATCTCGTGCTCAAGAACGACAACGCTTCGGCTAAGCATCATCATCAACTTCGCGTCTGCGGCAACCGATTCAACAATCTTCAATTCCTTCATCCATCAATCTTTCTCTCATTTTTCATATATCACCGAATCACAGCTCACAATTCTACAGCAACGACATTCATCATTTTCGCGATCTCGCGACAATCAGAAAGCGGAAATCGAATAGAAAAGGAAGGAAGAGGAGAGTGTGAACGGAGACGGAAGAGCGTGGTTTTTTGGCAGCGGCGTACAGAAGCATTGTCTCGGAGAAGAAGATCACTTCACCGGAACCGCCGCGCTACCTTTCATGTTGAAGAAGGGAGGAGCTAAGTTCAAAGGTCACATACACGAACCCTAATTCTAATTGTGCCCTCTTTCTTTTTATTATTTCTGTTTATTATTTTTAATTATTTGTTTTAGTTTCATTCTTGAATAAAAACAAGCAAAACCACAATAATCTGAAAATCATGACTCTGGATCAATACAAACAACACACCTTGGGCCAATTTTGCTATCCGTGTACCCCCTGTGTCCCGTTACGTTTTTGGCAAACAATGCTGCAACAAAAATATTTCTGCTGGGCCACCAACACCTTTGGGCCCTGAGTTTTACTGATCACACCATTGTATTCAATTTGGCACCCCTTGTTTACATTTTTAATTTAGATTTTAATTAGATTTTTTTCACTTTCTTAGTAATAAAGATTACTAATTGTTCTCTTATCATTTTTAGACCCTTAATACAAATTTTTGACATAAAAATAATCATAAAAATAGTAGTTTTTAGGCTATTTGTTTTTAGTCTTTTACTTGACTTGTAATTCAATTTCTCCCATAAAAATCAACATAAAAAATAGTAGTATTTTTGATTCATTTTTGTACTATACTTTTGATTTGTTACTATATGCTTGTATGCCAATTTTTGTAGCATTGTATCCTTACTCAATTTTGCTCATGATGTGACTTTAATTTTTCATGTTCTTTTACTCCTAACCTTAGGTAGAAACCATGATAACATTAGGTAGAAATTCCCTTCATACTTAGGTTAGTTTCTTTTCCTTTTCAACTTTAAAACACCTAACAATATCCAAATAAACTCCCATAAAAAATACCAAGAAAACTCATAAAAAATGACTAATAAATACTTTGACTAATAAAAAGGGAATGGAAGCTTGTAACTTCTCTTGCTTAAGGGATGTTCGAGTGCTTGGAGCTCCCTTGCTTAAGGGTCCCATTCAGGCGTAAGTTCCCAACTTCTAAAAAACACAAACCAAAGAGCAACTCGAGTTTCCCTTGCTTAAGGGATTTCCTCGAAACGCTCAAAATCTCTTCTTCATCTCTTGCCTCAGAGGCATTCTTTCTCTTGCCTTCAGGGCATTCTTTCTTTAATCGGACACGTTATTTCCGCTCCATTCCCAGCTTAAGACTCCATAGGTCGAGCAGCGGAGTGCGAATGTAACTTCGTCCACTAAAAAACACAAAAACAAACAAAAACTAAAGAGCCGAACTACGGCGCTCTGATTCCTGAAAAGGATACGTAGGCATTAGGTCGCGGGGCCTAAGCGAGCACAATTATTTAAAAACCTTATTTTCCCCGTGTTTCTTTCTTTCATTTGCATGCATTCCCTTAGTACTAAGCTATGGATTTATACACCCTTTAGATAGCAACAAACATAGGTGGATACCATCGAGTACGATGGGCGTGAGGGGTGCTAGCACCTTCCCCTCACGTAACCGACTCCCGTACCCTATCTCTGGTCGAAAGACCTTTTTCTTATCCTTTCCTTATTCCAGGTTTTCTGATATTCCTTTCCCTCTTTGGGATAAATATATTGGTGGCGACTCTGCTGTTCATCATTTCGCGAGCGTGCGACACATATGTTATTTTACTTATCCTTTCACTAAAAATTATACTTACGTATAACCAAGTGATTGTCAAGATTACTCGTTTTATTCAAAAGAATTCTTATTAACGAAGACGAATCATGACTATGGTTCGAATGACCATTGATAACAATCTTTTTGACTATGTGTCCTAGGATCAATCTAGTCGATCCTGCGAGTAACCAAATCATATTTATTATAGTTTGGAAGACTAGCGGTTGTTTACCGGAAATCACCGTAAACACATATTAATCGATTTCAATTGTTTACAGGAACATGTCAGACAACCAACCAGCATGCATCAGACAGGGAAGGGAGACCAAGACTACGTCGGCTAGAGAGGGTAGGGAGTGTCCGTTTTAATTTGCAAGTACTTTATTTTTAACGCCTTTGTTTATTGTGCCTGTTTCTTTGAAGTTTGTGTGCATGCGTTCTGACTTCTTTGACGGCGTGTCGCTGGTTTCCAACGTCTTTGTTCTTTAATGACTTGTCTGTTTCCCAAGCGTTTTTGTCCCTTTTCTTCTTTTATAAAAGGAGGTCTCATGGACCTTTCTTTCTTCATTTTTACGCAGGAATGGGTGGCGTTAAGGGAAGAAAGGGTTCTTCAAAGAAGGAGGTGAAGGAGGTGAAGGAGGTGAAGGAGAATAAGAAGGTTTTGACTGGTTCTGCTTCTCGTCCCCTGGGGGTCCATGGCTCGGACGTGCAGGCTCAGTCTTCAGGCGTGATCAACGCTGATGGTTCTGAGACTGAGTGGGATGAGGATTGGTATAATTATCTTCATTCGGAGGAGTTCGCTCGTCGGGAAGAATAACGTGTTTTTGTTTTGTTTGATGTGTATTTTGTAACGCTCGTCGGGCAGAATAACGTGTCTTTGTTTTGTTTTGTTTTGATTTCGGATTGTATCTTTCGCACAGTGTTTTTGGATTGGATTTATCATCTTAGTATTTTCAGTTTATCTGTTGCTTATTTTTATTTGGCGTTTGCGTTTAATTAAAATGCGAGACAGTTTAAGAAAAAACATAAAAAAAAAACACAGTTTCTGCATAATTCGGAAGTTCATTTCCGAATTCACCCCCATGAGGTGTTTTCGGAAGTTCATCTCCGAAGACACCCCCCATGAGGTGTTTTCGGAGATGCACTTCCGAATTGTGGAAATTTTTTTAAAAAAAAAGCGCTTCGGAAGTTCATTTCCGAAACAGGGGTATTTTGGGATTTTCGCTGGGGGTGACCCCCATAGGAGGTGGCTAAAGAAATTTTCTTATTTTTAATGCAAGGCGATTTAAGGTTTTAGGTCTGCAGTCTTAATTATATTTGTCCTATTTTATTCTATATTTTATAAATTTTTATAACAGATCGAAATCAAATGGACATGCTTGCCTATCACTCCTAAATTTTTTTAAGAATCCATTACTTTGTGGAATCTTAAGCCAACGATATTCTCCAAAAATTAAAGGTGAAGCAAACTTATTTTTTGTATGCTCTCTTTTCTTTTTCTTCTCTCCATCCCTTTCTTTACTCTCTTATTCTCACTATCTTTATTACAAAATTAACTAACTTTGAAAATAGAAAGTAAAGTCAAGAGAGATAGCTAATTAAGAGAGAATTAGGAGTCAATAATAATTTTCTATCAAAGTAAAAGAGCCGTGAGGATAAAATAAAAGGAGTGAGTAGATACTAGCGGGCTCTTGCGGCCTTGAAATTAAAATGTAAAAGGTAGCATCAATACGTGGCAATGCTGTTTTGCATTGAATATAAATAATATTTTATGCTATATCACCATCAAGTTTAATGTGTAATAATACGGACATTGGTTTTAAATTTTTGCATTTTGCTAATAAATCTTATAAAAACTGCATAGTTTGATTTTTTTTCTTTATTCAAAACTAAATTAGAGTATTAAAGACAATAATTGAGACGAGGTAGGATGCGAGGAGCCTATAGTTGAAGAGTGCAAGTTGCAAAAGTTAGACGAGTATGACAGGTGCCCCACAACATACACTTTTTAAAATAAACAAAGTTTGACAATGCCTTTGGAATTTTCATGAATCTACCGTCATTGTTGATTCTTGACTCTACATATTTTATCAATCATCCTTGAATAAAATTGGATCAAAATGTGTCAATTAAATTTTTGATTTTAATTGAATTTTTTTTTAGTAAACCTTTAAAATTTCTCATCATAACTTATTATTGGTTTCTCTTTGAATTGAAAACTCGGCATAAATATCGTCAAATATAAGACCACAACAATAATTCATCTCTAAATCAAATATCTTACATAACTCAACATAATAATTAAAATAATTATTTTTTCAATAATTCTCATCAACAACATTAAGTAGTATTAATATTCAATAAGGGATATTGAGAGTTTACAATTAACTCTATATTCAAATATTAAAGGTTACAGACATATTTTTTTCTCCTTATTTTAAACCCAACTCATTTAATTTTTAAGCTCAACTCTGAACACATCAATTTCATTTTTTTTGACAAGGACAAATTTAACTGATATCATTAATCAAATAACGTTCAATACAAGAAGGTACTTATCTGAAAAAGCTACGCCGAGACCAAGAATTGGTCGCCCTAGCTAACGTATGGGCGACCGAATTCGCTTAGCGTTTGATGAACTTTACCTTAAAGTTCGGAAATAAAACTAACAAATGCTGAATAGATTTAATAATAACGCTAAATTCTAAGGAACCAACATGAGAAACATAAATAGCCTTAGTGACATTCTGACAATCAATTTCAATTTTAAATATCCCAATAACTCAATTAATTTATTTTCTCATCAAAACTCAATAAACAATACCAAACATCATCGAATAGACCTCAAAAACAGAATCTGCTAGAAAAATCAAGTCAATTGGCTACATACAGGTTAAACAGGTTGACGTCCGTGACCTAGCCCGACACTCAACCCGTTCCAACTCGCCACCCCCCCTTTCACGAACCCGTCTTCACTGTGATCCCCGAGCAAGGAGCCAATTTCTAGGACCATGTCAGTCGACTCGTCATCATCATGATGTCCGTCATCGCGGTAACGGTCGTATCGTCACGCGGTAGATGTCCATCACCACTATGCAGAATGTAGAATTCTGCGTTTTTCACCAATGGAGCACATTCGAAGCTCCGATTTCGATTTTGATAAAACCCACACGAATATAATTCATCAACTAACATTTATACATCAATTATACCATCATTACACAGAGATCACACTTTTTATAATCAATTCTCCACAATTTATCATTATATTCATCAAAAATCTCAAACACATTCATAAACATTAAACTCAGATTTAGACATCTTAACTCATATGAACTTCACCAATCAATCACAATATAATAAATAATTAATTCATAACATAGTCATCTTGAGAAGTTTGCACAACCATCTCATGATCCAATCTCATCGATTGAGGAACAAGAATAGGAAAAAAGGAAGAGGATAAAGACCCCTTTCTATCCTTGATGCAATAAACACCCGTATATGAATGCATTCCTCCTACATTTTCTATTCTTCGTTCCACCATGCAACAATGTTGTTGTCTGCGAGAATGGACATATAACTCCTTTGAATATCCACGAGAAACCATCATCTCTTTACTGCAAGTCAGACCCAGCCGATCTTCTTCTCTTTCAGTTGATCGTTTTTCTTCATTTTCAAACAATCAATTTTGTGAAAGCCATATGACAACATCGAAATCTGCTCGAACAGCCTCCCAACGCAACACTGTTTTTGCAACTACACTGATAGTCAACACTCCACATCCCCCGAGGGAAGCTCCACTTCCTCCCCCAATTGATCCAATCCTGAAGACTTCTCTTTTAGTTCATACTCCTTAGAATCCAATTCCTTAGACGATCGACTATAGCACACCCTAATTTCTCCTGAACTTTAAATCTTTTCACCAACTACTTCAAGGTAGTATCTCAAAGCAACCTTCAGCGCAATCACAAATCCCCAAACAAGAGATACTTGAAAACCTCCAATAACTGCAAGCAAGCTTAGACATGCAAGAGGCGAACGATATGCTATGCTCAAGAATGTTTAAAACCAACAACTGAACTCGCACTTCTTGGTTGAAAGACTACTATGAATCGAAGAGAATTTGCAATACGCTCCTTTTAGAGACGATTCTATATATGTGTTTACCCTTGATTTTGGTAAACAAGCGCTAGTCTTCCGAATTCGATACTTCGGTTACTCGTAGGATCGACTAGATTAATCCTAGGACATATGTGCATATCATTTAAGTGTTGTTTTTAGGTTTTTAGACACTAAAAGTAAAGACAATCTCAAAGATAAAAATGTATGACTATAAAAGGAATATAAATGACAGAAAAGTAAAGATTAAAAGCGAAGAAAGATAAATTGGACAGAAAAGTAAAGGTTTCGACTGAAAATATAAAGGAATATAAATGACTTTAAATACAAATAAAATTGCTTTAGAAATGAAAAGGTGTTTCAAGTGTACATTTCTCAAAGAGACTCGTTTCTCAACACGCTTAGATACTGTGGGTATTTTGAGAATAATACAATGTTAAACACACGGAAAATCGGGATGTGTTGATGTGCATAAGATATATCCTTATGCACGGTGCATAAATACTCAAATGTTGTTTATATTACTCAAAGTATTATATTTATTAGTCAAAATAATATACAGATTACTCAAAATAGTATAAATATTACTCAGAACGATGAATATATTACTCAAAATAGTTAAAATTCGATATTACTCAGAATTGTGTAAATATTACTCAGAATAGTGTACTCATTACTCACAATTAATAATTACTCATAATTAATAGAAGTGTACAAATAATGCATATATTATTCATGGATTATGATATTATTACTCGTTTTTAACTAAAATGTTACTCGGAACAATTTAAATATTACTCGTACGAGACTTATGCACTGTGCATAAGGATATACCTTATGCACATCAACCTGACCCCGAAAAATCTATTTACTAAGACTCCTATATATACTAATTCGACTACAACGGTCTTCTACTCAAAAGATGACACGTTTGCACCTGCATGCGATTCGTCTCTTGCAAGCCTCCAGGATTCCTTCTCAAGGAACGGACAAGGCCAAAATACCGTTATTGGCCTATTTCGAAATCCTCTACATCGAACTCCAAGTCCAATTGATTTAAAATATTTATAAGTCAGCTCTTTGCCAAAACATCTTGTCGAAAACATCTTCACGCCTCGTCGAAGTCAATCTTCTTCCACAAAATCAATCCTTTATTTCTTCAAAATCTCCTCCTTTAGTGACCATCGAATTGGCAACCAACAATATGGAGGAGTTTTACGCGACAATTAAAGAATCATGTAGAAATTGATCATTGTCAACACTAACTCTCGATGAAAGCGAATCCTATATCACCAAATCGTATCCGACATCGAGAACATTGGTCTCTACCAAGGAAGAGGCGACAGTCACATTCACCAGAAGCTCGTTGTCCTCATCAATAACCATCACACCATTTCTGAAGAAATCATAGACGTGACATCGAAGTACAAATTTCTAATCGAAAGAGAAATCCACTCTAGTTGCATACTTGACAATAAAATCTTAAAGTCTTTCGGAAAACCTCCGAAATTAGATAGCTACAAAAATGACAAGAAAGATTCAGACGATCACATTAAACACATTAAACACGTAAACACCATGCTTGACTATCACAACCGCCGTCGAGACGATGGAGAACGAAGGCCTCGAAGTACTTCGTCTCCTATTCCTAGTTCCACAAAGAAAATATAAAAAGTGCTTTCAAGCTTGTTCAGTTC
This sequence comes from Vicia villosa, assembly GCF_029867415.1. Classification (NCBI taxonomy): domain Eukaryota; kingdom Viridiplantae; phylum Streptophyta; class Magnoliopsida; order Fabales; family Fabaceae; genus Vicia; species Vicia villosa. The sequence continues at coordinate 147,719 of NW_026705502.1, read as the reverse complement.
CTCTCCTTAAGAGTTGTTATAGTTATAGTGTTGCTGTTGGACCACACACTAAGGTTACACAATTAGTCGGAAATAAAATTCGACCCGTAATGTAATCAATAATTCTCCGACGACAAGTAATAACGGTTATATTAGTGGTAGCTAGTAACTCTCCCTCAAGGCTGGCACGATCAATTGAGGCTGAGAGTCAAGCAAAGCAAATCATCGTTGCGAATCTCTACACACTCATTGCATCAAATGACATGTTTTAATAATCAACATATTCGACAGTGTACTTGTTTGTCATGTAGTCATTAGGTGCCACCACGAGTACAGTTTGCACTCACCATTTCACACACAAAACTATTAAAAATTACAATAAAAATAAATAAAATAACGTGCTCAACTTGTTGAGTCACACAATATTGAAGATTACGTTTTCAAGTAAGAGATAGACAGTGTTGACGTTTCAACTATACTATACCATGTGGGAAGACTTACTGGTCTACGCTGACATAAGCATTTGGCCTATATAACAACTTGCCAACTTCCTCTCATACTTAAAAAATCTCAATAGCAACTAGTACTAACAATTTGACACACTTGATAAGTTTTATTCATCTTAGTAGTGTGTGGTTTTTTCATATTGTGTCAAGATGAGTGATAGTAAAGTAGTTGAAGCAAAACCTCAAAAAAACCTTCAAGATTTCGATCCTAAGAAGAAACCTAAGCGAAACAAGTATGCTTTTGCTTGTGCTATGTTAGCTTCCATGACTTCCATTTTACTTGGATACGGTAATTAACTAAACTACACTATTTCATATTTATAAATAATGTTGATTTTTGACATGTTATCATTATGTTGCAGATATTGGTGTTATGAGTGGAGCTGCAATCTACATAAAAAGAGATCTTAAAGTATCCGACACACAGATTGAGGTTATGATGGGAATCATTAACATCTACTCTCTCGTAGGTTCCTGTCTTGCCGGAAGAACCTCCGATTGGATTGGTCGCCGTTACACCATCGTTTTCGCCGGTGCTATCTTCTTCGTTGGAGCCTTACTCATGGGTTTCTCACCAAACTACGCTTTCCTCATGTTTGGCCGTTTCATTGCCGGAATCGGCATCGGCTACGCCCTCATGATCGCCCCGGTTTACACCGCTGAAGTCTCCCCCGCTTCCTCTCGCGGCTTCCTCACCTCCTTTCCAGAGGTAATATAACTGTATAGCTATTAACTGACTTAACATAAAAATAGTAAATATGCGGCTTTATCCTGTTCATAAATTTTTTACCAAAATAAAAGGAGATAAATCTAAAATAAATTTATATAAAGTACTAATCTTTCCTGAAAAAGAAAAAGCAAATCTGTTACTTTTTTTAGACATGCTGCATAGTTTCATAGAATCTTTACTAATAATATTTGAATTGATTCTATATTTTCAGGTTTTCATAAACAGTGGAATATTACTCGGCTACGTATCAAACTATGCATTTTCAAAACTATCACTTCAAATAGGCTGGAGAATGATGCTTGGAGTAGGAGCAATTCCTTCTGTAATCCTGGCCGTTGGAGTGCTAGCCATGCCAGAGTCACCTCGATGGCTCGTAATGCGAGGCCGTTTAGGCGACGCAATAAAAGTACTCAACAAAACCTCAGACTCCAAAGAAGAGGCTCAATTAAGATTAGCCGAGATAAAACAAGCCGCCGGAATACCGGAAGACTGCACCGACGAAGTTGTTGAAGTTAAAAACAAGAACACCGGTGAGGGTGTATGGAAAGAGCTTTTCATTTACCCTACACCCGCAGTTCGTCATATTGTTATAGCTGCACTAGGGATTCATTTCTTCCAACAAGCATCCGGCATAGACGCTGTCGTTTTGTACAGTCCGAAAATCTTTCAAAAAGCTGGGATCAAAGGTGATACTAATCTCCTTCTTGCAACAATAGCAGTTGGATTTGTGAAGACAGTGTTCATCTTAGTGGCTACTTTCAACCTAGACAAATTCGGTCGTCGTCCGATGTTGTTAACAAGTGTGGGAGGCATGGTGATCTCGCTTCTCACACTCGCTGTCAGCCTCACGATCATTGATCATTCGGAGAAGAAACTGATCTGGGCCATTGGATTGAGTATAGCCACTGTTTTGTCTTATGTTGCGACTTTTTCGATAGGTGCGGGACCAATCACGTGGGTGTATAGTTCTGAGATATTTCCTTTGAGATTGAGGGCGCAAGGTGCGGCTATGGGTGTGGTGGTGAATAGGGTTACTAGTGGGGTTATTTCTATGACGTTTTTGTCGTTGGAAAAAGCGATTACTATTGGTGGAGCTTTTTTCCTATTTGGAGGGATTGCTACCATTGCGTGGATATTCTTTTATATCATGCTTCCTGAGACACAGGGGAAAACGCTTGAAGAAATGGGAGAAAGTTTTGGGAAAATTTGGGCCAAACCGAAGAATGGTAAGGGGGTTGAGAATGATAATAATCGTGTGTCACAGGTTCAGTTAGGGACTAATGTGTCAACTTAAGTATACTATATAAATGTCATATATTATCAGGGGTGATGTATAATTATATAATATATAGTGGTGTTGAGTATTTTAGAGGGATGGAGTGATGGATTTTATTTATGAGAGAGAAAGATATATTGAACATGAGGTGGATCTTGAGATTAGTAGAAACCATTTTAGTGGATCTACCAAATTGTTTAATGTGTCATTCTTTTCTTATGAATCTGAGCCTCTAGAGAATCTGCATCTGTTTTAGAGTAGCTCTTTTTTAAGAAAAACTTGTATGGAAAAAAAAATTCACAACACATTTTAATGATAACAAAAAAAAAAACAAAATGAGTTGCATTATTGTTTTCTTAGAAATAGATTCCTTCCTCTTAGATTCCTTCCTCTTTTTTTCTCTTTCCATGTTTTATTTCTCTTGTCCAATTTTGAGTCGTCTGATAAACTAAATTAGTGACGGTCTGCTCTAATGTTTTGGATACAAAATTAACTAAATTAGTGACGGTCTGCTCTAATGTTTTGGATACAAAATTAACTAAATTTATAACATGAAATTTTAATTACCGACTCTGAACAATGAACATAGTAATATTATATGTACTTTTATTTGAAATTAATGATTTTCCCGAGTCTTTGTAATTGAAAAAATAAATTTAGATGGAACAAGAGAAGTGATGAATTGCATATTGTAGTTTCGATTGATTAAATTATGAAGTTGTAATAATAGTTTGTGTTATAACCAGAATAGTCTTAGCTATTAGTTTCGTTTTACACGCTTTAAAATTTTAACTAGTTGTGATTTTTTTTTTAAACCAAGAAACAAAATCATTAAATAAAAAAAAGAGAAGAAGCCAATTACACAAGGGGGATCAAGCCAAGACCCCTTAATAACAAAGTCTAGTCTTAAGAGTATCCATCTTGTCTAACAAGTAATCTCTAACAATAGCATTATGGACATAGTTGAACCAAGATGTAGTTTTTATTTGCAAACCAATGCTAGCCAAAGAATCAGCATAAAAATTGGCTTCCCTAAAGTTATGGGTGATTCTAAAATCAATATGTAACGTGTAATTCCAACAACAAAGCCAACGAGATCGAAGTTTCCAAGGCACCAAGACATGATTTTTGAAAGAGTTAACCACAAAACTACAATCCGTTTCCACCTAAAACTTAGTGTAATGGTTCTTTTTAGCCGCTTCTATGGCCATAATAGCCGCATTAAGCTCAACCGACTCCGAATTGTTATTATCCAAATAAGCACTAAAGCTTAGAATATGATTAGCGTTATGATCACGAAAGATTCCCCCACACGCTGCAACTTTAGGATTACCAATTGCAGCCCCATCAATGTTACACTTTATCCATCCCAAGGAAGGGGGAGACCAAAGAACTTCTATTGTTTTCACACCTTTGCTTGGATTAATATTTATACCAAAACGCTTGAGCAAGCTGAAGCTGGAAATAGTAGCATCTGAGACCCTAAGAGTATTGTTTCCAATCACTTTAGCTTGGGCCAGAATCACAGTCACACAAGTATTCCACGAGATTGTCTTGTCTTCAAACCTTAACTTGTTTCTAGCATGCCAAATCTGGTGGAAAACACCAACAATGCATGCATGAATCACTGCCCGAGCCTGAAGAGACCAGCTTCCCTTTAAAACCTCTTTGCGATCATTAACATTATTGATCAATCTATTTAAGCCCAACATATTGATCATCCAATTCCACATACTAATAGCAAAGCTGCAACCAAAGAAAATATAACTAGAAGTTTCACAACACATCTTACAAAAACTGCATTGAGATGGAAAGAAGAAGCCTCTCAACAATAAGTTATCATCATTAGGCAATTTGTTATGAATATATCTCCAGACCAGCATAGATTGAGAAGGAGGAGAGTCCTTATCCCAAGGGAATGTCTTCCACTCAGCCGAAGGATAAGGAGTGATGATTGAATTGTAAGCTTCCTTAACAGTCAAGACACCAGAAGAATCATGTTTCCAAGCAAACAAATCATCAACATCAGCTGTAGCTACTGAGAAATTGGAAATGATGCTTAGAAGATCTTGAAGAGCCACTTGTATGTTGTCTTTGATTTGCCAGGTATTGTTCCACCAGTCTCTCACTTTAGAAGTAAGGGCATAATGAAATTGCTTGGGAATGTGATACTTGTCAGCCAGAACCTCACCAGTCCAATTATCTAACCAAAAATTCATGTTTTTTCCATTGCCTATGGTCCACATGCAATTGTCCTTAACCCTCTCATGAGCCTCCTTAATGCCACTCCAAATTGAGGATTTGATAGCCTATCTTATGAGTCCACCATTTCTCTTCACTCTTCCATTGAGCAAAATTGACCATTGTTGATTGGCATTTAGGAATTTCCAACATAATTACATATTTGTTGCTGAATTGAATGCCTTAAGATATATTATTCCCAAGCCACCCTCATTAGTTTTCCTACAGCATGTCCTCCAAGAAACAGTCACCACTTTATTTTTATCAATGCATCCACTCCATATGAAATTTTTGAGCCATGCCTCAATCCTCTTTATTATGCTGTCAGGCTAGTTGTAAATTCCAATGCTGTGCACCACCATACTAAGGATGACAGACTTAACCAGCTGAATCCTCCCCGCCATAGTCAGGATTTTTGCTTTCCAAGATGCTAGCTTGACTCTTATGTTATCTGCAATAGGAAGGAAATAGATAGCCTTAGGTTTACCTATAAAAATTGGGACTCCAAGATATATGAAGGGAGGACTAGCCATGGTGAAGCCAATTAGATTGGCAAGAGTAGTATATCTGGTCTGGGATATTCCCCCAGCATATATATCAAGGATTTGGAAAAGTTGCAGAGCTGGCCAGAGCAATTCCCATAATCTTTGAGAAGACCAGCTATTGCCTACAAAGATTTAGTATCTCCCCTGCAGAAAATCATTATTTCATCTGCAAAAAGAGTGTGTGAAGGAATCATATAGTGCTTGTTAGCTCTTATAAGGTTAATTTGATTAGTTTTAACAAGATTAGAGATCCCTCTACTAATCCTCAGCCAGACAAAAAAATGGGAGATGAGGGATCTCCTTGTCTCACACCATTGGTACACTTGAAATAGCCTATTTGTTTTCTATTGAATCCAATAGATATGTTAGTAGATGTGAGAATGGTATGGATCCAGCTACAAAACAAAGAGTTGAAGCCGAATCCTTTAAGAGTTTTTAAAAGGGAATCCCAACTGAGAGTGTCAAATGCTTTAGCAATATCAATCTTCAAGGCTACATTGACAGTAAAGCATTTATTGTTGAGGTTGTTAATGGCTTCAAATGCAAGGCATATCCCATCCCTTATACATCTGCCAGAAACAAACCCTTTTTGCTCAGCAGAAATCAAATTAGGGAGAATAGAGGAAAGTCTGTCAACTAGAATTTTATATATGATCTTAAACTTGAAGTTAGCCATAGCAATTGGCCTATAATGTCATAGACTGTTAGCCTCTTTAACCTTAGGAATCAAAACTAATGTGTTAGCATTGTAGTTAGGAGAAACCCAGCCTTGGGTGAAAAATTGTAAAACAGCCTCAATCACATCATGTTTGATTATGTCCCAGTACTTATGAAAGAAAACTCCACCAAAACCATCAGGTCCAGGAGCAGAGTTAGGATTTAAATTCTGAACAGCTTGATGTATTTCATCAGCACTAGGGATCATAGTAAGCAACGTGTTGGCTTGCTCACTCACAAGAGAAGGAAGGACCCTGCTAATCAAGTCATTATCCTGAGGGACAAAGTTATTGTTAAATAACTGAGTGAAATGACTAGAAATATGGTTTTCCAAAGTGTTTTGGTTAGTGATGACATCATTATTAATGACCAAGGAAGATATAAGACTAGTTTTCCTTCTGATTTTAGCATATGTGCGAAAGAATTTTGTGTTCCTATCCCCATGTATCTGCCAATTAACCCTGGATTTCTCCCTCCAGAAATTCGCCTCCATATTTAAGGCAACTTCCAGGTCATGTTGGGCTTTAGCTTCTTTATCTTGCAAACTGACAGAATTTCCATTCTTAATAATGTCCTCTTGAACATTGGCAAGCTCACGTTCAGCTGTAGTAACCTTAATTTTTATATCTCCAAAACTATTTATATTCCAGTCCTTAAGTTTAGTTTTTAAAAGCTTTAACTTCCTATCCAGGACATACATAAGGCAGCCAAAAAATTTGGTTTTTCAAACATCCTCAATAATTTTATGGCACTCATCATTAAGAGTCCACATGTGTAAGAACTTAAACTGAGACTTAAAGGAGGAATTCTCAAAATTCATAGTGTAAAACAAAGGGTAGTGATCAGATTTTAATTTAGGGAGGGTATGGCAAACCACATTCCTACATAAATCAAGCATGTCCATGATGCAAATAACTCTATCTAACCTCTTCTCAGTTCTGTTTTTACCTCTCCTACCATTGCACCATGTGAAAGGGCTCCCCAAAGTAGGGAGATGAATGAAATTATTGTAATCAGTCCAATTAAAGAAATCACCAATATGGGTCTTAGAAGGAGAACTGCTGCCCCTATATTCGTCAACACTTAAAATGGTATTGAAATCACCTATGAAGGACCAGGGAGTGCTTCTCATGATACTGCTAAGTCTACTCCAAAGGTTTCTCCTAATTAAATAGCTAGTAGAAGCATAAATGACAGAAAAACCTAAAACATTACCAAGATGATTGATATGGAAAGAGACCTGTTGATCATCATCATTAATTATGTCAGGATCTAAGCTATTCTTGCAGAAACACCAAATATTAGGCAGATTATTATTCCTAACATTGAAAGTAAAAGATTTCAGATCAAACCTGGAAAGCCAGGTTTTAGGGAAATTATCAAAGCTCATCCAAGGCTCTGCAATGAAGACAAAGTCTGGAGAATTCTTGAGTATCAACTTCTTGAGAGCAACTCTTGAAGCTTTATTTGCATTGCCTCTAATATTCCAAAAGAGGCTTATCATTGATGTAAATTAGGTTGGCTAGACACCAGTCTAGTTTTGTTCAAAGTCAAAGCCTTCTTGTTCTTTCTTCTCTTTGAAGTAACCAATTGGAAATCTCTTTGTTGAAGCATATCAACTCCATGATCATCAGCTCTATCCTCCTCAGCCATATTGTCCCAGGAGTCTTGAAGAAACTCTGTGATGTGCTTTTTGTGTGCCTCATTAATTTGAGTTTCAGGAACTCCTTCAACTAGTGTGGCATCAATGTACTCACTTTCAGAATCTCCTTCTTCCTTAGATGTTGGCTTTGAGACATAAATCTCAGCAGCATTACATACTACAATAGCATTTTGGTGTTGCACTGCAGTGACAATGTTTTGTGCTTGTTGTGAATCATTAGAGGTTTCCCCTAAAATGAAGTTGTTTCCTGTCTTATCTTGATCTTTCTCTGCAATTTCTATATTTTCCTTTTCAACATAAGCAGTCTCTACAACTTTTTTGCCTGCAGCCTTGTATTCAACAGCTTTGTTGTGTTTTTTGTCCACTTCATTGGCTTTGTTGTTTGTCTCCTTTCTTTTACAGTTTCTTACATTATGTCCAATGCAAGAACAAAAGTTGCAAAAATATGGAACCTTTTCATACTCTATTTCTACAAAAAAGAGAATCCCACTCTTTCCACCAAGAGCTTGTATACAAATTCCTTTGTTAGATCTAGATCCACTAAAACTCTGACAAAATGTCCAAATGGTCTATCCAAAACATATTTGTTAGATGCATAATCTATAAAAATTGGAGTGCCTATGCTACTTGCAACTGCAAAGAGTATCCTTGGTCTCGAATATTCTTGGGATAAACCATGGATTCGAATCCAAACTTGAGCAGAGGTCTGTTTAAGAGTTGACGGAATAAAGTCTTTTGTCCATGGGAATAATTTCAAGACTCCATTTGGAACATACCAAGTGCCAACAGATCGGACTCTTTGCACATCCTCAAGTGTTGAGAATGCAAATTCATAGAACCCTTTACCTAGAGAAGTTATCCCCCATTTGCCAATTTGTGGCCAAATCTCCATAAGCTTATTTTTTGGATTTGTCACGGTTAAGGGAGATGATCCTTTAGACTAGATGACCCTGCCATAAAGGTGATGCTTGCAAGCCTCTAATCCTAGCTATCTTGTACCCTTCTTCAGGTATAGTAATTGGAAGTCTGTCTCCTTTTAGACAAGGAGTTGGAAACTGACTCAGAGGTATGTTGCAAACGTTGTTGGAGACCACTGATGCAAAAGATTTGGATCTGTTTTTCTCAGCTGAGCTTGAACCTGAGCCTGCATCACCAGTGACAACTGGTTGCGTGTGGGCTTCGGGGAAGAGAGTTGTAAAGTCCATTGTGTTCGTAGAGGTGAGTATAGAATGGGGAAGAGGATGTTTCCAAATTTCGGCCACCGTAAGATAGCCGTTAACGTGGGAGTTGCTTACAATGAAATGATTTTTTTTTGTTACACGATGAAATGAATATTGTTGTAATTAAAGACTTCCAATATTTGCCGATTGTAATTGAAAAGTTTCAATATTTAAGGATTGATTTTGGGGAATTAAGTCATGAGATTACTCACATCATCGATGATTCGAAATTGAAATTTAATTTAATCATTTTTATAATTATATTTGTATATCTAGAAGAAGACCGAGAAATGAGAGGATACATCACTACAAAGATTTAATTTTTTTAAAAGTAAAAAAATAATGGTGTTAATGTCCATCTCAAATTACATATATCTAATTTTTCTTCATTTTTCTACTTTATTATTTGGTAAAAACTTTGGGGGAGCTTAAATAAAAATATGAAAATTTCTTCACCCACCTCCTAACCTTCTTACTCACCTCTGGCGAATTTACCAAAATAGCCCTTATTTCGGAAATACATTTCCGAAAACGTACTTTTATTGGAAAAAAAGGTGTTTTCGGAAATGCACTTCCGAAAACACGAAAAAAAGGTGTTTTCGGAGATGCATTTCCGAAAACACCCCTTTTTTGAGTTTTCGGAGATGCATTTCCGAAAACACCCTTTTTGGGAGAGGGGGGTGTGTTCGGAGATGCATATCCGAAATATTCCAAGACCAAATTGGTCTTGGAATGTTTCGGATATACACTTCCGAAAAAGTTCAATAATTATTAAAAAATTAAAATCAAGGTGAATTAATACAATTAATAGGTATAAAATGAAAGTGAATCAATAAAATGAAGGTGAATCAATAGAATCAAAATTTCCTAAACAATTTTAAAGTTAAAAATTATTTTACTAACTTATATAAATCAAAAACATTTTAATTTCATAAGTAAATTTTGAATGGTATAGAATTAAATATAAAATTTATTTATTAAATAAAATTAAGACAAAATCTTTTTTTAATTTTTTTAAACTAAATAAAAAATTATAACTCATTTTTAATTATGAATCAGAATAGAAATATATAAATATATAATAATAATTATCTATTTTGTAAGTGAAATATATAAATATATAATATATAAATATTTAATAATTATTATATAAATATATAAATATATAATAATTAATATAAATTAAAACACTCATTTTTTTTTAATTTTTATAATTATTATATAAATAAATAAATATATAAATATATTTACAACTAATATATAATAATTATTATATAAATATATAAATATATAAATATATAATAATTTTTATAAATATATAAAAATTATTATAATTATTATATAAATATATAAATTAAAACACTCATAAATTATTATTATATCAAAATATATAATTATTATATAAATATATAAATATATTTATAATTAATATATAATAATTATTATATAAATATATAAATATATAAATATATCATAATTTTTATAAATATATAATAATTATTATTATTACTATATAAATATATAAATTAAAACACTCATAAATTATTATTATATCAAAATATATAATAATTATTATAATTATTATATAAATATATAAATTAAAACACTCATATATTAAAACACTCATAACTATTATTCATAACTCATAAATTATATCAAAATATATAATTATTATTATTCATTACTCATAAATTATATCAAAATTATGATATATGAATTAATTAATATCCTAAAATTAATTTTTGGAATTTTTTTAGATTTTTTTATTGTTTCGGAGATGCATCTCCGAATTTATTCAAAATCCCAATTTTTGGGATTTTTTCGGAAATGCAATTCCGAAGTCTGAAAAAATTTAGAAGAAAAAAATTCGGAAATGCATTTTCGAAGTGGGATAAAATGAATTTTTCGCTGGGGGCGACCCCACAGGGAGGTGGGTAAAGAAATTTTCTAAAAATATAGCGGTCCATCTTCGTGTCTATTTGATGTAAAATGCATGATTACAACAAGTGTAAAATGCATGATTACAACAAGCACAATAAACAACTACCTTACATCTCATTTAGTTTCCTTTGCAATTATCTTCACATAATCTTTCTATAATCACTTTTAATAATTTTCATCTACGTTAAAAAAATGGACCACATAATTTATGTATACATGTTTGTATACGACTATTACGAATCAAATTATTGATGATATTTGAAAGAAAAAAAACAAATGCGTGTAAATGTAATAGTTTGAAATAGTATTTATATATAGAAAGTGAAACTAATAGTTTTCCGTTTTATAAATAGAGACATCGGGAATATAGTCTGTTGCAGACAACCACTACTTGACTCTTACTCTAAATTAGAAATGTGAAGATCTATGGTATTTGATTTTCTTTTCTGGAAAAAGCAATAGTTGTTCAGCAGTATTATTAACCATGACAATGACATGTGGTCCATTGTAAATACAGAACCGGGTCTAAAATGATTCCTTAACACCTTATTTTCCATCCAAGGATCATGGAAAAACATCGAATCCATCTTTTAACCAATCAATTATCTTACCTAAAATAGTTTCGTATCAAATAGAGAGTAGCTGGTAAAAGATATAAGCAAAAAATAAAAACCAAGTACATAGTGATGGATTATGTTTTGGGCCGTCCGTGAGACCCACGAAGAAGACCGAATAACAAAATAGATATGCAAAATAGATGAATCCTCATTTTTGTAGAGGATATACAATCATATCATCCGCTACATTTTTCATTGTTGAGTATAATTAATGACAACTCTCATAAGGCGCCAAATTACACAGAGATGATTTTAACCACTCATACTATTTAAGGATTAGATTGCACCTTTTCAGAAATTTAATTTATTCTCACTCTCATACTACTTTTCATTTAGTTACATATTTAAGCCTTGAAACATTAATTGTTCTTGGCCATTCACAAACCTAAAAGGGGGAAACTCAATCATCAACCCGAAGTCTTTTTACCAAGGTGTTGAAGGTACAACGTAACCTTGCTCCAGAGCTTCACACTGGATCTATGTCATGTATTGTTGCTTATCATTAGCTCTCCTCGGATGTTTTAGTGTAGTTCTTTTCTAAAAGAACTTTTATGGAAAAAGATATTTACAACACGTTTTAGTTATATGGAAAAAATGTTTCATTAATTCAAAGAAATATATTCCTTCCTTTTTCTTTGTTATATTCTATTTCTCTCGTACAATTTTGAGTCGTTGGATCAACTAAAATATTTAGAGACGGTGTAGTATTGACATAGAATGATGGATAAATTGGTTAAAAGTTTGTCTTAATATATTAGAAAAGTTAACTAACTTTCACACCTTCTAATTAACTTTGAGAAGGTTGATCAAACTATATATATCAAGCTTCATGCATTGTAACTTATACTGAATAATACACATTAGATTTCATACAAAATATGTGATCATGATTTCATCACCTTCATCATCTATGTTCATTCTCATTCTCATTGTGATATTAATCGTCTAAGGGACCAAGTTTCGCTCACAAAATCGTCTTCGCTTTGTTCTTGATCGTGCGTCATTCATGTGTGTTAATCGGGAATCATCACTGACGTGCTTTAGAGAAGCTTCCATGGGAGATCAAGATAGTGTACTGCAAGAAACACAAGATATGATCATATCTTCACAAACAATTGCGTCAACAATGGTGCACACGAGCTCGGGCAACACGTTTGCACCGAAACTCTCCATCAAACTATAGGAGAGTAACTTTCTTCTATGGAACCAGTAGGTTAAAGGTGTGATCTTGTCACACAAACTGCACAAAATCGTGTTTAATTTTCACATCCCGCCTATTTTCAAAACCATTAGTGAAAGCCTCTTGAATATTGTATCTGAAGAAAATAACAAACATAGAGAAAAAAGAGGAACAAAATAACAACACTAAAGATTAACATGAAAACTCCAAAATCGGAGAAAAAAACAACGGTCGTTGTCAAATGACAACCAGAGAATCATAAGCAACCCCAACAATATTCACAAGTATAATCACATTTCTACAAAGTTAGTTTAATTTTTTGATACAATAATTTTATTTGATATATTGTAGTTGTGGTTGACACAATACAACTACAATTTTTACATCTAACAAATATTATGAAAAATATATTTATGTTGTTAAGTTATATCTTTAAAATTAAAGTATTTTTTAGGGTCAAATTCAAACTGAGAGTATCATCACGAAGAAGATAAATGAGAGGAAACATCAGCAAATTACATTCTTACCCTAAAAGTTTAATTTTTTTTAAATAAAGAAATAATGGTGTTTATGTTCATCCGAAATAATTACATATATTTTTGTTTCATTTTTCTATAATTTATTATTGTGTTAAAAACTTTAGAGGGGCCTTAAATAAAAGTATAGAGATCTATCTTCCTGTCTATTTGATGTAAAATGCATGACTACAACAAGCACAAATAGCAACTACCTTACATTGTTAGTTGTTAGTGCGTGAGGCATTTTTAGTGAGGAGAGAATAGAGAGAATAAAGGAAATACAAATTATATTATTGAATTGAATTGTATAAATAATGATACAGACTATGATTATTTATATACAATCTTGATTGGGTTTGGGCTTACACAACTTAGATTATATTTGATAATATTAGATTAGATTATATTTGATATTATATTAATAATATCAATCCCAATCATATCTCAACAAATCCCAATAATATCTCAACATACCCCCTATAATCTAAGTTGTCGAACAACTCTAAAAATACTCAATCTGAACTATTCCTAATTTCTTTCTCAAATTTAGGAATATGTCGATCTTCAATTCTTTGGTGAAAATGCCGGCCAACTGTGCTTCACTCGAGCAATGTCTAATTTCAAGTTCACCTCAATTTACCTTTTCCCTCAGAAAGTGAAATCTAGCTTCGGTATGCTTACTCCTTCCATGCAGAAGTAGATTCTTCGTTAGATTTATGGATGACTTGTTGTCGGTTTGCAATACAAGAGGTTTCTTAACTTCGACCTCCATTTCTTCAAGTATTGATCTGATTCAAATTGCTTGACATGCAACATAGGATCCTGTTATATTTCATCTTCACACGATGATAATGCCACCACAGGTTGTTTCTTCGAACATCATGAAATTGGGGCACCAAATACTTGAAAGAAATATCGAGTTGTGCTTCTTCGATCTTCCTTATCTCCACACCGATCAACATCTGAAAAGCAAGTAACTGTTGCTTCTTTGCCTTCAGAGTCTCGTCGAAATAGAATTCCATAGTCTATCAATCCTTTTAAGTATCTTAGAATTCTTATTGCAGCCTTCATGTGTGACACTCTTGGTTCACTCATGCACCTGCTCACTAATCCGACTGTGAAACCTATACCAGGTTGTGTGTTGTACACATATCTCATAGATCCTATAATTTTCTTGAACAAAGTTACATCGACTTTATCTTCCTCTCCATGCTTCTCCAACTTCAAGTTTGTTTCGACAGGTGAGGATGCAGGACTTGAATCATACATTCTGAATCTCTTGAGTATCTCTTTGACATACTTTCTTTGATACATCACCATACCTTACTTTAACATTTAAAATTCTATGCCTAAAAAATAGACAATTTTTCGAGATCCGACATTTAAAATTACATCTCCTTTAGTTGCCTTTACAATTTTCTTCACATTAATATATATTAATGTAATATCATCTCTTCTTCTCTTTCTATAATCACTTTAAACAATTTTCATCTATATTGAATAGCTGGACCACATATATTTTTAGAAAAAAAATAGACCACATATTTTATGTATACATGTTAGTGTACGACCGTTACTAAATAAAAACATAAATATTTCATCTGTAAAATCAAATTATTGATGATATATGAAAGAAAAAAACAAATGGTGTATATGTAATAATTTGAAATAATATTTATATAGAAACAAATATTTTTCCACTTTTATAAATAGAGACATCAAGAATATAGTCTGTGGCAGACAACCACTTTCTTAACAGTTACTCTAAACTAGTAAACTACCCGTGCTGCCGCACGGGTACATTTATTTGATATTATATATATATAGTTTGTTTAGATATTTAGAATATTGAATGATAAGTATAATTATATAAAAAATTAGATATTCATGAGTTTGTATAGGTTAAAATAATTTTGTATAGTTAATTTGTATTCAAATGCATATTGAAAGCAATTTTTATCAAAAAAAATTTGTGTGAATTTAACTAATCGTGTTCCGTTACAAATAAGAATTGTTAATTAAAATAAAATGGTTATTTAATTGATAGTGCCCCGTGAGAAAAATAGAAAATTTTGACATTTGAAAATAAGAATTTTGTGTCTCAAATAAGTATAATGTCAACTAAAACAAAATATGTATTTTGTTCATAGTGATCCGTGAGAAAAGTAGAAATTTTGACATGTGAAAATAATTTTTTTAATAATTATGAATAATTTTGACATTTGAAAATAATTTTTTAATAATTATGTTATTTCAATTTATTAAAATTGTGAGTGAAAAAATAATTTGTATAAAAAATTAATGATATTCATGAGTTTGTATAGGTTAAAATAATTTTGTATAGTAAATTTGTATTCAAATGCATATTGAAAGCAATATTTATCAAAAAAAAATTGCGTAAATTTAACTGATCGTGTCCTGTTACAAAATTTGAAATGAGTTATTTAATTATAAAATGAATAATAATAAATTAAATTTAATTTGAATATTTGAAAATAAAAATTTTGTGTCTCAAATAAAGATAATTATTAATTAAAATAAAATGATTATTTTATTGATAGTGCCCCGTGAGAAAAATAGAAAATTTTGACATTTGAAAATAAGAATTTTGTGTCTCAAATAAGTATAATGTCAACTAAAACAAAATATGTATTTTGTTCATAGTGATCCGTGAGAAAAGTAGAAATTTTGACATGTGAAAATAATTTTTTTAATAATTATGAATCATTTTGACATTTGAAAATAATTTTTTTAATAATTATGTTAATTCAATTTATTAAAATTGTGAGTGAAAAAATAATTTGTATAAAAAATTAATGATATTCATGAGTTTGTATAGGTTAAAATAATTTTGTATAGTAAATTTGTATTCAAATGCATATTGAAAGCAATATTTATCAAAAAAATTTGCGTAAATTTAACTGATCGTGTCCTGTTACAAAATTTGAAATGAGTTATTTAATTATAAAATGAATAATAATAAATTAAATTTAATTTGAATATTTGAAAATAAAAATTTTGTGTCTCAAATAAAGATAATTATTAATTAAAATAAAATGATTATTTTATTGATAGTGCCCCGTGAGAAAAATAGAAAATTTTGACATTTGAAAATAAGAATTTTGTGTCTCAAATAAGTATAATGTCAACTAAAACAAAATATGTATTTTGTTCATAGTGATCCGTGAGAAAAGTAGAAATTTTGACATGTGAAAATAATTTTTTTAATAATTATGAATCATTTTGACATTTGAAAATAATTTTTTTAATAATTATGTTAATTCAATTTATTAAAATTGTGAGTGAAAAAATTAAAATAAAAGTGAAAATATTGGAGAGAAAAATGCAAGAGAGAAAGAGAGAGAAAAGTAAGTACTGTAGAAATGAAATGAAAAATAAATGTGGAGAGAGAAGTGAGATAGAATAAGAGTAGTGTAAGAAAATAAATATGAATAAGAAAGTTGAAATGTAAGAAAGTAAGTGTAAGAAAAAGAAATGTGGGGGAAATTTGAAATTTGAATGAAAAGAAGAAAAGGAAAAGGTGAGGATATGTGGGAAGTGTAGAAAAATAGTTGGTTTATGAAATGACCAAACTAACCTTGAGTAGAAAATTAATTATAAAGGAAGGGCAATAATGTAATTGTGCAGGACTATTGTTTTCATTGCTAGATAGTAGATTAGAAACGTCAAGATCTATGGTATTTGATTTTCTTTTTTAGAAAAAAATTGTGCAGCATTATTTTTAGCCACGCTAATGACATGTGGTCCATTGTATATACAGAACCGGGTCTAAATGATTCCTTAACACCATATTTTCCGTCCAAGGATCATGGAAAGACAACGGATCCATTTCATTTCCAATAGATAATCTAGCCTAAAATAATTTCGTATCAAACACAAAGTAGCTGGTAAAAGAAATAAGCCAAAATAAAAAACAAATGTAGTTGTAATGGGTTATGTTTTATGTAATTTTTTGAGTAGTGTTTTAAAAATTAGATTGAACTATTGTATCGAGAATTAGACTAGTCTTCAGTTTGATTTGATTACTAGATCAAATAAGTTATTGAACAGTGAAAACCAGTTAAAATTGACTAAACTGATAAAAATCGGAGAATCGACGATTTTAAAAAATCGGTGGATTAAATGCTTGTTATTTTTTAGGATAAAACGACGTCGTTTTTATAATTTTAAAAAATAAAATAACTTCACGTCCTCTAACTGTCTCTGTCGAGAATCTCATATGTTGAATCTTATGATTTTGGTGTCGAAAACATGATTTAGCTTACATGTGTTTAGCATGTATTTTTATCTCACATCCCCACTCCTGTCGAATATGACGAGACGAAAATCGCAGGCTAACAATAAGGCATCCCAGATGAAACTTGAGGTATTCCCTTTAATCCATAACTCACATGCTCCTCATACTCTTATTGACTTGGGCATTCGAGTGTTATGCTTAAAGGTCCACCTTTGTGTCGTACACGAGGTTCACACCAGTATCTGTGCGAACGCACGAGTATCCCACTAGTTTCACCAAACATTTATGGTTCCATAGAGAAATAGTTGCGTCGTGTGTCGGAATTGACTAATAATAATTCCTGCAAATTTTCATATTCGAATTTCTTCTTATCCAAAGTCATGAATCACAACAATAATTACACTTGAACAAAAAATATCACTTTTGACGGCATGCACGTTGCTGCAACAATTGTCCCAGTCGCACCAGCCAATGGCCTCTCCTAATATATATTTCATATGCACTTTTCATTTTAGCAGTAATTTGGTCTCTTTTTTTCTATAGACATAAGTCTCTATTTTAATAACTCAGACTTCGAATTTTTTCATAAATTTTTGCATGCTTGTTAAATACAATATAAACATCCTTCCCACAAAACCTTCATAGCTTATCCAATATCAATAACCTATATTCATCGTTGATTCAGATGTTATTTCATTTTCTAGCAAGAAAGATGCTCCACCATGAAATTCACTCAAATCATCAACAAGTTCACTCCTACAGCGTTGTATCGGAGATCCACTACACAACATCAAAACTCTACTCCAGTTTTTCTCAAAGCATTTCTGATTCGTTAGCGGAGCATAACCTTACAAACCCACCCGTTCTCGGTTGTTTCAAAAAACATGCTACACCGCACCAATATCTTATTTCACCATTTAACTGCACATTTCAGTTTCCTTAAATGAACATTAAATTCTCATTATTCCATTAGTTGAACAAGCGGGAGTCGCGTCTTGCATCAAGGGTGGCCATCGTGAGGGGGTTTATTATCCTTAAAATTGTCTAGTATTGGGACAAGGATATTTAATTGCAGGTGACCATTATTTAAGATGCATAGGATATAGTCAATACATCACTGAACAGTACACGTGAACGTAACGATATTTTTATATAAAAAATGTGTAAACTAGGCATGGGAGGCATGAAACGGTGAGATATATGTGTAATGATTGTAAGTACAAGCACACTATAGGATACATCTCTATTAGTATTCAATAGAACAATACAACGAGCACACTACGCTAAAATATAAAATTATGGACTGATTTTTTTAAGCTTTAAACATTTCTTTTTAAAGTTGTGTTAACGATATTAGAACATTAGTTATTGTTTTTATCTATGCAAAAGCGTTGTTAAATGGTAATTTTTGACAAGCGGAAAAGCTCTATCATAAGTTATATTATACATTGTTTTTAAACAAAGGTTAAATAATCGTTTTTGACGGTGTTTTTTTAACAACTGGTTTTATCCAAAAATTTGTTTCGATATATAAGTGTGAGTTTGTTGATTGCTCTTGATCCAATATGAATATTTTTTTTATTTAATAATAGTATCAAAGTTGAGGGATTTTTGTGTCAATCTTTCTAATAAGATGGTGGTCAAATAGCGAGTACCGTTGAATTTCCCACATGAAGTGAGCATACATTTTTTTTTTCGGTAAATAATAGGATTATATTAAGATATGGCACTAGAAGTGCCCAAACAGTACAAAGATAAAAGTCGGAATTTTACCGAACTTTTACGATCCAACCATGTAATTACAAACATTCAGCAGGATTTATCAACCAATCCTCCCAAGAAACTCACATCCGAAGAAAAGATTGTTGAGAAACAATTATGAGTTAAAAGTCCTCCACTACTTGAAAAAATAGAAGTTGAACATTTTATTAGTGAAAAAATTCACATGAACCTAATGTTTTACGGTTATAGATGATTAATTATATCACGCGGTGGTGATCAGATGCAGGGTCTCTTTTAAATTTGGAAGATAGTGTACTTTGATGAAGCTAATAAATTAAATGATGCAAGTGTGATGAGACTAATAAAACACATAGTTATGTAAGTACATCTCAAAGGAAGTGTTTTCAAGGATCAGTGAAAAATCTCATAAATTATGAGGATTAAAATTAGCCACATTAGATAAACTAGTATAAATTACTCATTTGATTATTCTTAAACTTTACTTTCATTACTTTATTCATTCACACACAAACACTCAACACATACTCTTTATGCTATCTTGATTTTATTCATTCTCACCAGTAGGAAGAGTTTACTATTCTAACAATCATTTTTCAAGGATAAATTGAGAAAATTATTTTTAGTACAAACTCCACAATTCAACCCTTCATTTGATATCCTTGCTTAAAAATAAAAAATAAAAAACCCCTTCATTTTCCTGACATTTACGGTCCTTGAAAAAAAATTAATAAAATCTTCTTGCATAAGTTTATGAAGATAAAATTAAAATAATTAGGGTTGTCATAATTTTAAATGTATGGGATTGAGTTTTATGAATCGAATTTGAATTTTAACAAATAAAACATTGTGTATTGAGAATAACTTTATTCAATAAAGTTTTAGATATTGTGTTTTAATAATTTACTTTCAATCTTTGTTTAAATTTTTTTGAATCCTTTAAAATATTATAAATCCACGAAATCAATACAAATTTTATAAATTATTATGATATGGTCCTTTGCAATATAAATATAAATCTCGATAGTCTTTTAAATCGTTAAAATCTTTGATAGTCTCTTTTATAGATCATAGAAATTTTTATTTTTAAGAAAATGTTGATTTCACTCTTAAAGGTGTTTCTGGGAATATGTTGATGATGTGTATAAAGTATATCCTTATGCACGGTGCATAAATACTCAAAGTATTATATTTATTACTCAAAATAATATACAGATTATTCAAAATAATATAAATATTACTCAGAACAATGAATATATTTCTCAAAATAGTTAAAATTCGATATTATTCAGAATCATGTAAATATTACTCAGAATAGTGTATTCATTACTCACAATTAATAATTACTCATAATTAATAGAGATGTGTACAAATAATGCATATATTATTCATGGATTATGATATTATTACTCGTTTCTAACTAAAATGTTACTTGGAACAATTTAAATATTACTCGTACGAGACTTATGCACCGTGCATGTGTTCCTGCATCCACCGTTAAAAATTCATTTTATCCCTAGCATTTATCCGCGCGAACATATTTTCACCATTTCTAAGTTCAAATTGGAGAGACACCCTTATTATGTTAAAAAATTACTTTGAAGATGCATTTTCATATGTGAAAAAATGCATATGAAGAGGCATCTTCGTAAATATCATTTATTCAAAAACGTGTTTGTTAGTACCATGGTTTTAGGATTGACAACAATTTTGCTAAAACATGGTTTATGACAGATAGTGAGTAAGATGTCATAACATCTTGATCAAGCTGATACAACAAAGTGTGAAAGTTGCATTGAAGAAAGATGTTTTAACAGATGTTGTGACATGCTGAACTAGAACATTAGTATAAGTTGTTTTAAATCTTGACAGATTTGATTTTATTTTGTGATATTTCTTTTGGATATATCTCAATTATTTTCGCAGGTCAAGAAGATTTAATCTAGAACAAGTGATTTGATCTCTAACTGTACATGAGTTTCTAAAATTGGATATTGAGACAATTTAGGAAACTTAAGGTTTTGTTCCAAGATTTAAGGAGATTTTCTGCATAAGTGGTGCAGCTCTCAGCTTGTGGATCAAGTAATATTTGGGTGAAGATTTCGAAGCACATGGACTGCTCAGTAGTATTTAAAGCGGTGCCTTAACCTAATGTAATCAAGTCTTTCACAATTGTAAAATTAGGGGAAGGTTAGAAGTCTTAGGTTTTGAGAGTCTATTGTGTTTGTAAGTCACCCATGTATCTTTTGATACCATGAGGTAGACTGATTGTTACTTAACTAATTGTCAAGTTATTGTTCTCACTCTTGAAGCTTGTAAGCATATAGTTGAGTATTATTATTGGTTGAAGCTTTTTAGCAAAACTAAGTATTTTGTATTGGAAGTGTAATCTTCTAAGTTTTGATTCAATCAATGGGATTGTGATTGGTTTTTGGTACAGTTGTTGGGATTGTGTTTGTTTTAATCATTACGGTGGTAGTAGGAAGTGAGAGGGGGTCTCATATCTAGGAGGTTCCTAGGTAGAAGTTGCACAAGGTAGGAATTAAGCGAGAAGTTGTAAGTTGGGACTGTTTAGGCTTTGAACTAATACTATTATAGTGAATTTCCTTCTTGGTTTTGTAGCCCCCAGAGTAGGTGACGTTGCACCGAACTGATTTAATAATTGACATTGTGATTTACCATTCTGCAATTTATTTCTGCATATTTTACAGTCTAATTTATTGGGTTCTATCTATCAACAGATGTTGTAACATCTGTCTTGACATCATGTTCTGATGTTGTGACATCAGTAGTGACATGTTTTAAAAGTGCTAGAATTTCAATTGGCATCAGAGCAGACACCTTGTTCTATTTATCGGGTGAGCTCTAGGGAGATAATTTTTTGGTACTGTATTTCTCTGGGAAAGCTAGAATGATAGCTCTTTGGAAATCATTGGACAACAAAATCTTGAAGTTTATCAGGATGTGATAATCCTGGTCCTGGATACAGAAGGGAAGGGTATGAATTGGCTCTTTGTAATTCTGAAGTTGTTAATGCAATAATCAATGGAATTTATAAGCATTTGTTCAGAATGATTATCCCATGTGTTGGGGTCAAAGATACTTGGGAAATTCTCTTGTTCACTCATAAAGGCATATCCAGGTGTTTTGGGAGTAAAAAGTCCAGAAGAAAGGTTGATCCGGACGAAGATACTCAGGTCTCTACCCAAGATATTGGACTTGAAAGTGACAACCATTGATGAAGCTCGAGATATCAAGATCATGAGAGTAGTTAACTTGTTGGGGAACTTCATTTTTGTGAGCTATTTTAGAATGACAATTCAAAATAATAGAACAAAAGAATGGCTTTTGTCTCCAACTCTGTAGGAAAGTGAATGGCATTAAAAGGGTTATTTTAATGCGATTATGCATTTCAATCAGGTTATGGGAAAGTGAATAGAAGGTCAAGGCCAGATGTCAAGAACATCATCCATAAAATCATCAAGATCCTTGATGATCAAAGTAAAGTTGGATCTAAAGTGAAAGTATTCAGTGCAATATATGTGAAGGCTTTGGACTTGCTATAGTGGAATTCCCTACCTACTTCAAGAAACAACTTAAGGGGCTTTCTAATTCTTGATCTGATCAGGATAGTAATCTTGATTTTGTATCTGTCAAGACATGAAAGTATGCTTTTGATGTAAACCTCTACAATGAAGAAATAACTCATGAGGAGTTAGCTGCTTCATACAAGGAACCGCGGTTCAAGAGTGAAGAAGTCTATCTACAAGAAGAAATGTTAGAACAAGAAATGTTCTGATCAATATTCTTAGTTTTGATGATAACATTAAGTATGAATTTTGTATAAGACAATGTGGTACTCTAATCCTTTATGTTTTCCATTTCAGGAAAAGTATAAAAGAGATGCACAAATTAGCGTTCAGAAGCACTGACCCAGAAGTTATGGATGGCTTCATCAGAACATTGTCTGGCAAGACATTAGAAGATGGTCCTGCAGAATCAGAACGTGAACTGGAAAGCATCAGAAGATGGCAGTCAGAAGTACAAGCTCTGAAGCTCTGATGGTATCACGCTCAAAGCACTTCAAAGTCTGAAGACAGAAGTTGCATCTACACCAAAGCTGGAGACTCTGAAATTCAAATGTCTATTCAACATATTCTGAGTTCAGAAGAAAGTACAAGATGAAAAAGCTATAACGTCAAATCTCTGACTGACAAAAGGAACGTTAGAAGCTACAAAAGGCAAAGTCAGTAAAAGTAGCAAAAGCATGACTCGAGGTAGTTGACAAAAGTGTGAAACATTAAATGCAGCGTTGTACTATTCACGCAAAGCATTAAATGCTCCCAACGGTCATTTCCTCTCAAGCGCCTATATATAGAAGTTCCATTCAGAAGCATCATACAACTCTTGCGCAAACTTACAAAAACGCTGTCAAACTGAAAAGAAAAAAGAACTTCATCTTCAACCTCACATCTTTGTAATATCTTAGTGAGTGTTAAGAATTAGAACTTAAGAGAAATATCACTTTGTGTGATTACAGCTTTATTAGAAGCAATCTAAACTCTTGTAAAAATTTATTTTTACATTGATTGTAAAAGGATTTCCTAGAGTTATCAAGTTGTGATCTGTAAACTCTAGAAGACTTAGAGGGTATCTAAGTGGAAAACCATTGTAATCAGTTGGATTAGTGGATTAAATCCTCAATTGCGGTAAATCACCTTGTCAGGGGTTGACTGGAGTAGTTTGGTTAACAATGAACCGGGATAAAAATAATTGTGTTCATTGTTTTTATCTTCCAAGTTTTTGAGTTACACTTATTCAATCTCCCCCTTTCTAAGTGTTTTTCACTCCTTCAATTGGCATCAGAGCGCCGGTTCTAGGTGCAAGCACTTAACCGTGTTGAAAAAGATTCAGGTAGAAAAACACAAAGTCAAAATGGTTGAAATAACTTCATCTACTCGTCCTGAACAGAATAACAATGGTAACAATGGAAGCAGTAGCTTCAATGGTTACAATAGACCACCTGTCTTTGATGGTGAAAATTTTGAGTATTGGAAGGATAGACTTGAAAGTTACTTTTTTTGTAAAGATGGTGACTTATGGGACTTAGTGTTGGATGGTTACACACATCTTGTAAACACCCGTGGAGTCAATATTCCAAGACAAGCTATGAGTGATGACCAAAAGAAAGAGTTTAAGAATCATCACAAGTCAAGGACCATATTGTTAAATGCTATCTCTCATGCTGAGTATGAGAAGATAACAAATAGAGAAACAACTCATGATATCTTTGAATCCTTAAAGATGACTCATGAGGGTAATGCTCAAGTAAAGGAGACAAAGGCTCTAGCTCTAATCCAGAAATATGAAGCATTCAAGATGGAGGAAGATGAGAACATTGAAGCAATGTTTTCAAGGTTCCAGACTCTGACTGCTGGATTGAGAGTGCTAGATAAAGGCTACACCAAAGCTGATCATGTAAAGAAGATCATCAGAAGCTTACCCAGAAGATGGGGACCCATGGTGACTGCATTCAAGATTGCCAAGAATCTGAATGAAGTGTCTCTTGAGGAGCTGATCAGTGCCCTGAGGAGTCATGAGATTAAGTTGGATGCAAATGAACCTCAGAAGAAAGGTAAGTCTATTGCATTAAAATCTAATAATAAAAAATGCACTAACGCTTTTCAGGCTGAAGAAGAAGAATCTGACCAGTCAGAGTCAGAAGAAGAAGAAGATGAACTATCTCTAATATCCAGAAGAGTATATCAACTCTGGAAAAGCAAGCAGAGAAAGTTCAAGAACTTCAAAAGACCTGAGAAGGGAGAATCTTTTGAGCACAGAAGATCTAGCAAAAAGAAGGGACGTGCTATGAATGTAAAGAGTCTGGACACTACAAAAATGAATGTCCAAAGCTTCAGAGGGAAAATCCCAAGAAAAGATTTGAAAAGAAGAAAGGCCTAATGGCTACTTGGGATGACTCAGAATTTTCTGATCAAGAGTCAGACTCTGAAGATGAGCAGGCCAACATAGCACTGATGGCAACAATTGATGCTGGTGAAGAGTCTACTTCTGATTCAGACTCTGATGAGGTATTTTCTGAACTTACTAGAGAAGACCTTGTTTCCAGTTTATCTGAACTCCTGGAAGTTAAAAGTCAACTTAGTATCAAATACAAAAAGCTTAAAAAGCTCTTTGAATTTGAAACTAAGAGGCTTGAAGTAGAAAATTCTGAACTTAAGAAAAAAGTTTTAAAATTAACCAAAGATATTGAATCATCTTCAAGTTCAGAAAAGTCTATTCCAAGTAGAAATAATATTCTTAAGGAATATGACTTAAGCTTTAGAAAGTTCTTATCTAGAGGTATAGGTAGAAGTCAGCTAGCCTCTATGATATATGGTGTAAGTGGAAACAAGAGAATAGGCATAGGCTTTGAGGGTGAAACCCCATATAAACTTGAACCAGTTGATGAGATGATTATCAAATACAAACCTTTGTATGAACAGTTCAATTATGGCCATTCTCATGATATTAAGCACACATCTCACTCTAAGAGTTTCCACATAACACACACCAAGAAATATGTTGCTACACAATCTAGAAAATCTTATGTTAAACCTCATGCTAAATCTCAGTTCAATCAGAACTTGAGAAGGACTAACCCAAAAGGACCCAAAAGAATGTGGGTACCTAAGGAAAAGATAATTCTTGTTGCAGATCTCCTTCAAGGCTCAAAAGACAAAGGTAAACATGTCATGGTACCTGGACTCTGGGTGCTCACGACACATGACGGGAAGAAGGTCTATGTTCCAAAGCCTGGAACTTAAATCTGCTGGAGAAGTAAAGTTTGGAGGGAACCAGAAGGGCAAAATCATTGGCTCTGGAACCATATGCATTGGTAATTCTCCCTCTATAACTAATGTTCTTTTAGTAGATGGATTAGCTCATAACTTATTGTCCATAAGTCAATTAAGTGACAATGGTTATGACATAATCTTTAATCAAAAGTCTTGTAAAGCTATCAGTCAGAAGGATGGCTCAATCCTATTTACAGGCAAGAGAAAGAACAACATTTATAAGATTGATCTTTCAGATCTTAAGAATCAAAAGGTTACTTGCCTTATGTCTGTTAGTGAAGAGCAGTGGGTCTGGCACCGAAGATTAGGTCATGCTAGTTTGAGAAAGATTTCTCAGATTAACAAACTTAATCTGGTCAGAGGACTCCCTAATCTGAAATATAAATCAGATGCTCTTTGCGAAGCAGGTCGGAAAGGGAAGTTTTCAAAACCTGCATTCAAGTATAAAAATGTTGTCTCTTCCTCTAGGCCGCTAGAACTTTTGCACATTATTTTTTTTGGCCCAGTCAAAACAGCATCAATCAAAGGGAAGAAATATGGATTAGTCATCGTAGACGACTATAGCAGATGGACATGGGTAAAGTTCTTAAAACACAAGGATGAGTCACATTCTGTGTTCTTTGACTTCTGTACTCAGATTCAATCTGAAAAGGAATGCAAAATCATAAAAGTCAGAAGTGATCATGGTGGTGAATTTGAGAACAGATTCTTTGAAATTTATTTCAAAGAAAATGGTATTTCCCATGATTTCTCTTGTCCTAGAACTCAACAGCAAAATGGAGTTGTAGAACGAAAGAATAGGACTCTACAAGAAATGGCCTGAACCATGATCAATGAGACAAATATGGCTAAGCATTTCTGGGCAGAGGCAATTAACACAGCGTGTTATATTCAGAATAGAATCTCTATAAGACCTATTCTAAATAAGACTCCTTATGAATTGTGGAAGAACAGAAAGCCCAACATTTCTTATTTCCATCCATTTGGATGTGTATGCTATATTCTGAATACTAAAGATCATCTGAATAAGTTTGATTCTAAAGCTCAGAAGTGTTTTCTACTTGGATATTCTGAACGCTCAAAAGGCTACAGAGTATACAATACTGAAACTCTGGTAGTTGAAGAATCAATCAATATCATATTTGATGATAAGCTTGGCAATGAAAAGCCAAAGCAGTTTGAGAATTTTGTACATATAGATATATCTAACTCAGATCACGAAGAACCCAAAGGAAAGAATGATGCAGAAGATCAAGTTGCAGCGTCTTTGGAGAATCTCAGAATATCTGAAGAGCCAACACTCATAAGATCTTCTAGACTCAACTCTGCTCATTCAGAAGATGTAATCATTGGAAAGAAAGATGATCCCATCAGAACAAGAGCATTCCTGAAGAACAATGCAAAATGTCAATTTGGTCTAGTATTTTTGATTGAGCCAACTTCTGTTGATCAAGCTCTGGAAGATGCTGACTAGATAATTGACATGCAAGAAGAGCTTAATCAGTTTACAAGTAATGATGTCTGGGATCTGGTTCCAAGACCTAAAGGATTTAACATCATTGGAACAAAATGGGTCTTCAGAAACAAGCTGAGTAAGAAAGGTGAAGTCATAATAAACAAAGCCAGACTGGTTGCTCAGGGTTATAGTCAGCAAGAAGGTATTGACTATACAGAAACCTTTGCACCAATGGCCAAGTTAGAATTTATTCGTTTATTAATTTCTTTTGCCACTCAGAACAACATTACTCTGTATCAGATGGATGTTAAGAGTGCCTTTCTAAATGGTTATATAGATGAAGAATTTTATGTCCACCAACCTCCTGGTTTTGAAGACTCTAAGTCTTCTGAACATGTTTTCAAACTTAAGAAATCATTATACAGTTTGAAGCAAGCTCCCAGAGCTTGGTAGGAAAGATTAAGTTCTTTCCTTCTGGATAATGGTTTCACTAGAGGAAAAGTAGACACAACTCTCTTCTGTAAAACCTTTAAAAAGGATATTTTAATTTGCCAAATTTATGTTGATGATATCATATTTGGAACATCTAATGCTACACTTGGAAAGGAGTTTGCTAAGTCTATGCAGGCAGAATATGAGATGAGCATGATGGGAGAACTAAAATACTTCCTAGGCATTCAGATCAGTCAAACTTCTGAAGGAACTTATGTTCATCAAACCAAGTATGTCAAAGAACATCTGAAGAAGTTCAATCTGGCTGAAAGCAAAGAAGCAAAGACTCTAATGCATCCAACGTGTGTATTAGGTAAGGATGAGGTAATCAAGAAGGTAGATAAGAAGATCTACATAGGTATGATAGGATCTCTTCTATATCTTACTGCTTCTAGACCTGATATTTTATCCAGTGTATGCTTGTGTGCTAGATTCCAATCAGATCCTAGAGAATCTCACTTAACTGCTGTTAAGAGAATTCTTAGGTATCTGAAAGGTACTACTAATGTTGGTTTAGTCTATAGAAGATCTGAAGAATACAAATTAGTAGGATATTGTGATGCTGATTACGCTGGAGATAGAGTTGAAAAGAAAAGTACTTCTGGAAGCTGTCAGTTTCTGGGTAGTCACCTGATCTCCTGGTACAGCAAGAAGCAAGCTACCATTGCACTCTCAACTACAGAAGCAGAATATGTTGTTGCTGCTGGATGCAGTACACAGATGCTCTAGATGAAAAGTCAGCTAGAAGACTATCAGATATATGAGAGTAACATTCCTATATTCTGTGATAATACTTCTGCTATTTGTTTATCTAAGAATCCAATTTCACATTCTAAAGCTAAACATATTTAGATTAAACATCACTTCATTAGGGACTATGTTCAGAAGGGTGTTCTTTCTTTAAACTTTATGGATACAGAACATCAGTGGGCTGATATCTTTACAAAACCCCTTGCTGAAGATAGGTTTAGGTTCATTCTGAAGAATATCAGTATGGATTTATGCCCAGAATGAAAGGATTAGAAGATCTGATATATGGATTAGATTTGAAATGTGTATTTATTTTCTTATCAGATGTTCTGGATATGTTGATCATTTAGATACTCTGATTCTGTTATTGCTAACATTTCATATGTCTAAGTATGATCCAGAATTTTTGTTAAAGCAATACAACTGTCACCAGCTATTCCAGATGATGACCACGTGTTCATTCTGAAGGGATAAGCATGCATGCAGTGATGATACACCGCCCTAGGTAACTTTGCAAATCTTTTCAAATTTCACGTTATCTCTCCTAACCTCCCCCACTTGTCCTCTGGCCCGGGGCAACCCTCTTTTTGCCCTTGCCAGCTAGAGCATCATAAGGCTTACCACGTTGTTGATTCTGCTTGCCTCTTCTATCACTGACAATCTTATAATGAGCAGCATTATCCTCCTCGAAAATTCTGCAACTGTCTACCAAGTTAGGAAAAATGCGGATTTGCTGATACCTTATAGCCTTCTTGATTTCAGAGCGCAACCCGTTCTCAAACTTGATGCACTTTGAAAATTTTGCACCCTCTCCATCAAAATATGGATAAAATTTGGCCAATTCAGTGAACTTCACAGCATAATCAGTCACTGACATGTTCCCCTGTTTCAGTTTGAGGAACTGAATTTCTTTCTTACCCCGAACACTCTCAGGATAATAAATACATAAATGATCAGAGTAATACGAGTAGGATGTCACATCTTCTAAGAATCCGTAAAAAGCATCGCTTCATTTAATAAGTTTTCATTAAAGTAAATCTAACACCGCAGCGGAATTTAAAACAGCTTATTAGTCCTCATGGCACTAAGGCCTCAACAAATAAATCATCTCCACTAAATAGGTGGTCCAACAATAATGTCAAAATCAAGATACGTAACAATTAACAAATAGCTGAAAAGAAATCAAAAACATAGCGCATCCTAAAACTTCCGTGTTACGTATCAGAGGGACTCCTAAGACTCGATCAGGTAACACTCGAAAGTCCAAGCATTACTCTGGTACCTGGTTATCTGTACTTCCGAAGACGCACAGATGCAACAACAGAAAAGGGGTGAGAACTACATTCAATAAATATACGGTGAAATATCACATGCTAAGGAGTAGTATTTACACCACATACAAACAACAATCACAACGGATTCTCACACCATCAAACACACAACAACAATGATATATGACATTAACAATCAATTAGGTGACATGAAATGCAACTATCGACACTACATGCATGTGGTACCAACAGAGCAGAAGCCCTCAACAGTGCCAATCCAGGCCAACAACAGGGCATAAGCCCTCAACGACATATGTATGCAACATGGACATCCAACCAACACAATCCAACATCGCAAGGCATCAGCCTTCAACTCATCACCATTAGGCTATCAACTTGTTCAACAACATGCAAAGATGATTCATTTTCTTATAATCAAAATTCACAACAATCAACATTAATCTTACCACAACATATTATGTCCAAAGTATAACTTTTATAGTCTTCATATATCTACTTAAGTCTTACTAATCAAGGGAACTCAGAAAGGTGTTTATCTCACTCAAGAATCGGAAGAAAAATCACAAAAACGGGAAATTCTGCACACTAGCCTGACCATACGCGTACAGCTAGCCCATACACGTATGCCCCTTGCCCATACGCGTCCTATACGCGTACCACCAGAACCAGATTTGCACTAAAACTCCTCCCATACGCGTATCACATTCCCATACGCGTATGGCCTCCCTTCCATACGCGTACCATACGTGTTCCACCAGAAGGTTGCACTGTGTTGGGACAGGCCTGCGTACCATACGCGTATAGCCCCTGGGCTCGTCCCTCATACGCGTATGGACCAACCCCATACGCGTATCATACGCGAAACACCAGCGTGAACCCATAATTCTCCAATCGCACCAGTTCGTTTTCAGCTCGTTTTCATCACTTCCAGTCTGCGATTTCAGGTCTAAAACAACATATTTTTACCTATTAACTCATACCTTTCATCTAGATTCATTAACCTATTATTCTACATCAATTTCACCTGATAACAACTCAATTTCTACTCAACAAATTGGACAGTTTTACATTCAGATTCAGTCCCTATTATGAACATAACAACCACTCAACCAACCTTCAAATCCACATTATAATTCATCAATTCAAAATAGAATTTCGTCCAGAAATTATACAACATTATTAGTCATGAAGAACAACATACAAATCAAACCAATTCACACATCAAGGAAGAAATCAAATTATCAATTATGAAACCTAAAGAGGGGAAGGAACCCCCACTACCCTCTTATGCTTAAGTCACCATTTAAAGAACACATTCCCCCTTACCTTAGATTGAAGCTTGATTTTCTTTAACAATGGTGGAGTTCTTCTATCTCTTGCCCTATCCTCTTCTCTGAATTTCACGTTCTTTTACCAATGTTCACTAATCTCCCTTTTTCCTCTTAATTCCTTATTATTTTTATTAAGACATTACTAATTATTAAATTGCTACTGGGCTTAGTACACACCCTCCCCCACTACTAATCACACACCTAGTCTAATTTAATTAAATCACCCTATTATTATATTATAGTTAAATTAACAAATTAATATAATAATGATTAAAATATCAATTTAAGCACCAAATACACCAATAAATATGTAATAAAATAAATATCGAAATTGGGGCGTTACACATGGCTTATGGACTTATGAAGTTTGTGTAGAATTTAAGACGTGCGACTTGCTATGATAAGTCTTGGATTTTGATGAAAGTATTTTGTATGGTTCAGTTTTGGAATGTGTTCACGTTATATTCTGGTTTAGAATGGGGCTGACTTATGTATTGATATTATGGTTTGAAATTGGAATTGTGGTTGATTGTTGTAGGTTAAAATTAGCAAGTGTAGGGACCTGAACTGGTTATCTTTTATGCAGGTCATATGTGATGATTTTGGACAAAACCATTAGCATGGTAGCACTCTTGAAAGCATGACGAAGTCGAGTTTAGAAGAAAAAGTCTAGTAGCAATCTTTCTGTTCAATGCAGTAGCTAGTATAGTGTAAATGAGATTGGATTTTGTAATGGATAATGAGCTTGAACATGTACTGTCCGTAGGTTAGTCTACAATTTATGATTGATTGTGAGTCTATGTACGTGGATATGAAAGATGAATGGATTGATGGTTGAAGTGATGATTGATGGTTCAATGCAGTAGCTAGTATAATGTAAATGAGATTGGATTTTGTAATGGATAATGAGCTTGAACATGTACTGTCCGTAGGTTAGTCTACAATTTATGATTGATTGTGAGTCTATGTACGTGGATATGAAAGATGAATGGATTGATGGTGGAAGTGATGAATAGAGGTTGATTTTTTTCTTGTATAATTTTGTAAAGAATTTCTTGTACAATATGTGACATGGATTGAACTTTTGTAATGGACTTTGAAATTGTAATGAGGTGGTCCTTTTCTTTTAAACTATCTTTGAATTCTTTTTTTCTTCACTACTTCCATTTGAATTTCAACCTTTTTCTCGTCTTGCATTACTGACTCACATAATATCAATGAGATGAAAGCTCAAGACAACTTAGTATGGTCCTTGGTCCAAAAGTCAACCTTCTATGGTTAATTATGACCAAAAGTCAAAGTTTTAGTCATTGGCTTTCAAACTTGAAAATGGCCCAATATAAACTCCAAATGAATGAATCCACACTCTTTTAATCAAGCCTTAAACAAATAGCTCGTATCCCAAGTAACCAGATGAACCAAACCTTGAATGGTAATGCGAGACAAATGAGACCTTGAAGTAATGAACCGCAATATAAACATTAACCTCACTGATGATCTTTGTACAGGAACCACATGATCAAGTCCTTTTCGAGACTGGACCAATCTTCTGTTTGAGTATCAAGCATTCTTTTAAAGAAATAAATAAGCTTGTGCCGAGACCTATATGAGACCTCAGTTTGCTTCATGATTCTTGATCTAATGTTAAATTATTGGTTAATGATGTATGATATGTTAGATGACCTAGTAGAGAGATGCGTATGAAAGAGAAGCCTAAGCCAGTTAGACGAAAAAATAGGAGAGAAAATTTTGGGGTGCAACACATGCTAAATACATTTTATACAAATAAATATAGTCATCAACAGTGACATTTATAGGATTCGAATAAAATCTAATCACAGTCAATCTGATCAAGTTTTTCAACAATTTTATTTATTATTTTCTCAAATAAATTTTGAAAACCCCCATTTTACTTTCAATAGAATGCAAGTCGTTTTGTTAAATAAAACAATTTATGTGGATACATATTTATAAATTTTATTACTTAGAAACATTTAGTAATCAATTTTCATTAGCGACACAAAATTAGTTTTATTATTATAATCATTTATTCTGTATTGTATTCATTTTTTATTTACTTATATATTTTTTAGGTTTTGGGATACCTCTAGTCTTTTATAGTATTAAATAGTTATTCATTTTTTAGTAGATAAATTTAATTAATATTACTATTTAAAGGTTGTAAAAGATCTAAGTTTTCATTTTTTGCTTATGTTTTGCAACGTTTTTCCCACACACATAAACATTAACAAGCACACATATTTTATTTATGCACAAAACAAGTTACAACACACACAAATAGCAAATTGGCATAACCCACAATCATGAATAATAATTATAATAATAATAATCATAATCATGAATAATAATAATAATAATAATAATAATAATAATAATAATAATAATAATAATAATCATAATCATGAATAATAATAATAATAATAATAATAATAATAATAATAATAATAATAATAATAATAATAATAATAATAATAATAATAATAATAATAATAATAATAATAATAATAATAATAATAATAATAATAATAATAATAATAATAATAATAATAATAATAATAATAATAATAATAATAATAATAATAATAATAATAATAATAATAATAATAATAATAATAATAATAATAATAATAATAATAATAATAATAATAATAATAATAATAATAATAATAACAACAATAATAATAATAATAATAATAATAATAATAATAATAGATTCTGCATATTGACAACTCTGGCCAACCTTTATTATACATGTCGAACAAGATGGATCAACTCACTTCACATGGTGGCTTTTGAAGACTGTGGTGGAACCCACAAAAGATGATTTATAGAAAAGAAGTGACACACGGGAGTATCCTTCCCAGGATTGACTCTTAGTTTCTTGAATATCATATGATTTGGATTCCAATCAGATGTATCCAAATGACACATACCACCAAGAGCTTCCATTTTATCTCCGTTCACATCACCTACCAGTGAGACCTTAAACACTCTAGTTCCTGTAGCTATGTAGTGGCAATAGTAAATGGCATAAGGATGTGGTAGGGGATGGCAAGATACCCATATAGGAGCATTAATATCATGTGATATTCCCATAATGGTGTATTTTTGAAGAGGGGTGGCTGAGGGTGATGGGTTGCTGGTAGTAAGAACAATATACTTGGTTTCTGGACCAATTATTGTGTTAACAAATTCATGCATGGACTCTACAGAGTTGGCACATATTTTGGTCTCTCGTATGACTGCTTCTCCTTCACATTGCTCAAGTGTTTCTCTCATGGATTTTGCTTGAGGAGAATCTTCATGGAGTGATAAGAGTTGGAGAACATTTGGGAGCTGTGAAATTGAGAGAGGAATTGAGTTAGCCTCTTCTCTTGGAAGGAAATTAGAAACCTCTTGGATAGGAAATTGGAGGGTCATCACATTTCCAACATGAAGATCACCCATATTGAAAAATCCTATCTTAAAGGCTTATGAATGATCAAAGTTGTTTGAAGGAGAATCTTCTAGATAATTGAGTTGTTTGGCTTCATCAATAGTCTTATAGATGTAATTGGGATGTTTGGCTTCATCCGTAGTCTTATAAATGTAATTAGTTTGTTTGGCAACATCGATAGTATTATAGATGTAGTTGGGGTTGGGTTGTTTGATTGCATCGGTGATCTTGTAAATATATTTGGGTTGTTTGGCTTCATTGGTGGTCTTGTAAATGTAGTTGGGTTGTTTGGCTTCATCGGTGGTCTTGTAGATGTAGTTGGGATGTTTGGTTTCATCGGTGGGCTTGTAGATGTAGTTGGGTTGTTTGGCTTCATCGTTGGCCTTGTAGATGTAGTTAGGTAGTTTGGCTTCATCGGTGGCCTTGTAGATGTAGTTGGGTTGTTTGGCTACATTAGTGGCCTTGTAGATGTAGTTGGCCTCTTTGGCTACATCGGAGGCCCTGTAGATGTAGTTGGGTTGTTTGGCTTCATCAAAGGCCTTGTAGACGTAGTTCGAATGTTTGGCTTCACTAGCGGCCTTATAGATGTAGTTCAATTGTTTGGCTTCATTGGCGGCCTTGTAGATGTAGTTCGGATGTTTGGCTACATCGGAGGACTTGTAGATGTAGTTGGCCTGTTTGGTTACATCGGAGGCCTTGTGTTCGAATGTTTGGCTTCACTAGCGGCCTTATAGATGTAGTTCAATTGTTTGGCTTCATTGGCGGCCTTGTAGATGTAGTTCGGCTGTTTGGCTACATCGGAGGACTTGTAGATGTAGTTGGCCTGTTTGGTTACATCGGAGGCCTTGTAGACGACTGATCAAAATATTAAATGTATTGAATATTAACGGAAACATGAAGTTACTGATAAAAAATGACATGTTAACAAGAGCATAAAGTTACTGATCAAAATATTGAATATTAACGAGAACACGAAGTTATTGATCAAACTATTGAATATTAACGGGAAAACAAAGTTATTGATCAAACTATATTGAATATTAACGGGAACATGAAGTTATTAATCAAAATATTGAATATTAACGAGAACATGAAGTTAGTAATCAAAATATTGAATATTAACGTGAGTATTAAATTACAGAGCAAAGTATATAATATTAACGGGAACATGGAGTTATTGCTAAAAATATTGAATAATAACGGAAACATGGCGTTATTAATCAAACTATTGAATATTAACAGGAACAAATTTGAAACATTAACAGAAACACGAAGTTAGTGATCAAAATAATGAATATTAATGGGAACTTGAAGCTATTGATCAAAATATTGAATTTTAACGGAAACATGAAGTTACTGAACAAAATATTGAATATAAACGAGAACACAAAGTTACTGATCAAAATATTAAATATTAAGGGGAACATGAAGTTACTGGTCAAAATATTGAATATTAATGGGAAATGAAGTTTATTGATCAAAATATTGAATATTAGTGGGAACACGGAGTTACTGATCAAAATATTGAATATTAACGGGAGCACGGAGTTATTGATTAAAATATTAAATATTAACGGGAGCACAAAGTTAATGATCAAAATTTTGAATATTATCGAAAACATTAAGTTACTATCCAAATTTTAAAAATTAACAGGAACAAATTTTGAATATTAACGGGAACACAAAGTTACTAATCAAAATAATAAATGTTGACGGGAACACGGAGTTATTGACAAAATATTGAATATTAACAGGAACATTAAGTTACTGATAATTTTTTTGAATATTAACGGAAACGAATTTGGAATATTAACGGGAACACGAACTTATTGATCAAAATAATGAATATTAACGGGAACAAGTAGTTACTGATCAAAATAATGAATATTAACAAGAACATGAAGTTACTGATCAAAATTTTGAAAATTAACGGGAAGAAATTTGAAATATTAACGGGAATACGAAGTTACTTATCAAAATAATGAATATTAACGGGAACATGAAGTAACTGGTCAAAGTATTTTTCTATTAATTATGCATTTTGAATGAATCATTATTATAAATGGAGTTTGTAGTGGTTTCTCATTGGCCTATAAGACAGAGCTGATAGTTTGAGATTGGGTTGATAGTTTGTAGTTATAATTGAGCCAAAATAATTAATTTTCTCCTTAGCTAGCAAAAAATAATCGATTCTCCTTAGCTGATAGTTTGAGATTGGGCTAATAGTTATCACTAATTGAATTATATAATTTGATTGAATATTTCTTCATTATAATTCGTGAATTTGCGATTTTAAAACTTTTCCTTCATTATAATTTGTTAAATAAAATATTACTATTTTTATAACTTTTTTAATTTTACCCAAAACTTAATCTTTTACTAATATCTTTTATTTTTCTCAATCACAATGCGCGAAAACGACGGGTACCCGTGCGAACGCACGGGTAAGACACTAGTTGACTAGTACAAATACAATAATCTCCAATAATGCAAATCGTATCACGCTTGATATCTGTGAAAATGAAATAGTTATTTTTAATAGCTTTTAAACAAAATTACTTTTTATTCAAAGGAGTGAAAAACTATTATTTATATATGGTATTTATTCTTTCAACTATATTAATGAAGAATAATTTTCAAATGCATTGGTTCAATTTAAATCTTTTTTCAACTATGATTTATAATTTTTTTTAAAGTTGCATAAAATAACGGCCGGACATACATCTTACAACTTTTTTTTTTGTCCCAAGTCATTCAAAAGTTTTTATTGTATTTCTTTTACAAAGATTATCTTTAAAAAAAGTACATTATGTATTTTGCGGTAGATATCTAAAAACGAGTAAAAACTCATTTTGGTCCCTCACAAAAACTACAGAACTCAAATTAGTCCAATTGAACTCAAGACATTTAGGTCACAGCCTATGTCTTTACCACTGTGTCAACATACATTGATGACAAATAATTGACATGATTTATAGTAATATTAAACAATTCTGAATTTAAAACAAGAAACATAAATTTTGGTACCTACTGGGTCTCAAACCCAAGTCCCTTCAAATTAAATAGTAGTCACTTTATTGTAAATATGAAAAGTAATCTAAGAGGGGTTGCATGAATTAAATTAATTGATATTAGTGGATTTTTCTCGATAATGAATGTTAACAATGTTCTGATTTTTTTTAACTATTATAACAATTTCGGAAAAAATAAGAACAACATTACTAACATTCATAATCGAGAAAAATTCACTAATACCGATTAATCTAACTGATTCACCCGCTCTTAGATCATTTTTCATATTTATAGTGAAGTGACTATCATTAAATTTGAAGGTACTTGAGTTTGAGACCTCATGGGTACTAATTTTTTATTTTTTTAAATTTAGAATTGTTTAATATTACTATAAATCATGTGAATTATTTGTCAGTAGTGTACGTTGGCATAGTGGTAAAGGCATAAGATGTGGCTTAAATGTCTAGATAATGAATGTTAACAATGTTCTGATTTTTTTTAAAACTATTATAACAATTTCGGAAAAAATAAGAACAACATTACTAACATTCATAATCGAGAAAAATTCAATAATACCGATTAATCTAACTGATTCACCCGCTCTTAGATCATTTTTCATATTTACAGTGAAGTGACTATCATTAAATTTGAAGGTACTTGAGTTTGAGACCTCATGGGTACTAATTTTTTATTTTTTATTTTTTATTTTAAATTTAGAATTGTTTAATATTACTATAAATCATGTGAATTATTTGTCAGTAGTGTACGTTGGCATAGTGGTAAAGGCATAAGATGTGGCTTAAATGTCTTGAGTTCGATTCTTTCTCAAAACAATTTTTATCTTTTTTGATATTTTAAAATTTGAATTGTTTAAAAATAAAATCGAAAGTAAAAAATAAAATTAATTTAGTATTTAAAAAAAACGGTTCGAAAAAAATATTAATAGAAGGACTAATATGACCCGGTTATATTTTGTAAGGGATTAAATCGGATACTTTTTTTTAGATGACAAATTTGAGTTGTGTAGGTTTTGTGAGGGATCAAAATGAGTCTTCACTCTCTAAAAAATATAGGTCACACTTTATGAGCGTTTTTTCTCTAAGATAATAAATTAAAAATGCATAGGAATTAACAAGAAATATCTACTGCAATATACATAATGGATCTTTTTAAATAAAAAAACATAACTATTTTTTAGAGCGACCAAAATAAACACTTAAAACACACTAAAAACTCATTTTCTTCAAAATCTAATAAGAAGAGATCAAACCTCAGCATAGTAGCATAAACCAATTCATTGAAACATTACTCGAGAAATTCAATTTATAGGCAAAAGTATTATAACCTGATAAGGAGCCGCAATTTCAAAGTGTTAATCAAAGATGTAGACTTGTTTTCCCTTACACTTGTGTCCACATTGATAATCTAGAACACTAAGGATTTATGAATCCTTCCAGCTGAATGCAGAACCGTGGTGGTGAATTTAGTGAGAGATGGGAGAAGGAACAGTTGCGTACGTGGAAGGAGTAGCAAAGGGAGAAGTGTTAAGATTCATGTGAGAGGGATGAGGAATAAAAATCTTGTCGTGTTTGAGAGAGGAGGAGGAATATTTCTAGAGGTTTTCGCTTGCGTGAGATTTGGTTTTCACTACCAATATCCGATTCAATGGACCGTCTAATCTGGTTCAGAGGCCAGTTTTGGCACCTTCTTTCGATCGCAGTTACAGGGATCAAATCGTGGTCTTCCCTATGAAGTTTGACGTCAATCACTACTGAAC
Source organism: Vicia villosa (assembly GCF_029867415.1). Classification (NCBI taxonomy): domain Eukaryota; kingdom Viridiplantae; phylum Streptophyta; class Magnoliopsida; order Fabales; family Fabaceae; genus Vicia; species Vicia villosa. The sequence goes on along the minus strand of NW_026705502.1, from coordinate 108,167 downwards.
CCACTAACGATCGGTGGAAACTTCTTTATGAAGTATTTCTGAATGTTTAGTTGAGTTTTTATTTTTCTTTTCTGTTTTAATAATAAATATTATTTATCGGAGTCAATTTATCAAAATAGTGTTGTGGATTAGATGGTTAAATCAATTGCCTTTGATACACTACGAGTCTGTTTGGTTCAACGGATGAGAGATGATGAATTTTAATAAAGGAGAGAGAAAGGGAGGGGAGGTGAGGGGAGTTATTTTAATTAAATGTATGTTTGGTTCAAAAGAGGAGGATAAAAGGGGAGGGAGAATATTTAATCAAATATATGTTTGATTTACGAGGGGAGGGGAGGAGTTTTAAAACTAATTTATCTTTTAACCTTTAAAATATTATAATAATCATGCTAAATAAATAATTGTATTTCCAAAAAATAATTTGATTACCTCAATAAGGGGTTTGATTTTGCAGGCCAATGTTTGATTTTGCCATCATCTTGTTAATAAAGGGTCTGCAGTGATGCACACTCAATTTCCTTCTACCAAAGGGCATACCTTGGTATTTGGTTACCAATATTAAATTGATTCTCTTCCTATATTTTACTTTGTGCTTCATTCATTACTCCTCCATAGTAGACCCTACATTCACTACTACGGAAAAGACAGTTAACAACGGTTGGGAAAGATATATAACCACGGGGGACCATGCGTTGTTATGTAGCGTGTAGTTGTATATTCGGTACTTACAATCACGGTTCAGTGATCGTCGTAGTAAACTAGAAAGAGCGCGCCTTATAACAACGGTTATTCATATTAACCGTTGTGATATTTCATATTAATAAATGTCACATTTTCATTCCAGAATCAGCACTAAACCAATTTTGAATTGATATCAAAACTTGTATTACAAGTACACAATTCCATTGAGTACGTCAAAATTTGAACAGTTCGAGGTATGCAATCTTCCCAACTTCCAAGAAAAAAGATAGAGTATAGAATTAAAGAAACAATGATGACTTTGGTTTTTAAACTTCCAAGAGAAGAAGATAAAGAATCAGAAGGAACATTGTAAAAGCATGAAAACCAAAACAACAAAAACTACTTCATTCAAAGGAATCAACATGTGTTATCCTGCTTAAGCTACCAACCACAATGTTGAGAATCAAAATTTTACTAGGGTGTTATGATGCAAAACCACTCTCGAAATCAAGATATAGTTGTAGAGGGTGTTGTGGTGCAAAATCGGCTTCTAAATTAAGATGTAGTTATATAGGGTATTTTGATGCAAAACCATACTCAGATTCAAGATGTTATTGTAGAGGGTGTTGCATTTAGACTAATGAGACCTCTCAGAGTGAGGAGAAGAAAAATAAGAATAAGAAGGTTGAGAAAGCAAATGATGATTTTCTTCAATTCTGATGATGATGATGATGATGAGGAGGAGAATAGCTATGATTGGTCTAACTTTTTCTCAGCGAGAGGATTTAGATTTGATTATGGTTTTTGATCATGTAATGAAAGTCTTATGTAATGAAGTTTTAATCTGCTTAATTCTCTTAAGGTTATCATCTTAAACATTCAACTTAACTTATCGGCTTAAACTACAAAATACATAAAACACATAATAAAATTGTTGCGATGAACTTACTCATAAGAAACCTTCTAATAGTTGCATATTCCTGTCAAGTTCACCGCATCTTCAACTTTTACATTTCATAATAATTTAAATATTAACATAAAAGATGTATCAAAACATAACATTTTCAAATTTCATACTCTAATTCAACTATTGCATTTTATAACAAAGTAAATATTAAACATAAAGGAGATAAGAAAACATAACACCATCAAATTTCCAGAAAATCTCTCTGACTTCAGGTTGTTCTTCAAATTCTTGTTCTTCTTTTTTGAATCTGTATACATAACCTTCAAATATCCAACAAATTCCAACTCTGGCATCATACTACTCTCATCTTCCAACTTTTGTTCATCATCCCATATAAATAAATTACATGTTTCACCATTCCACCAATTTGGACATCTCCAAAATAGTCTTCCTTTGTCTTTACCCCTCTTGCATTGGTACGAAACCATACAACTATCACAACCACAGAAATTTCCAGATCGAAATTTTACAGTTTTGGATGAGTTACTCTTCAAATGCGACATTGAGACCAAACTGGACAACAACAATGAGTGTTAGGTTTGTTTTCTTCTTCCCGACGATGTCGACGGCGTTGGTACGTAGTGTTTAGTATATATATATATATATATATATATATATATATATATATATATATATATAAAGAATCGCAAGTGTATAACAACGATTTTACAAAAGAGTCGTAGTGATATCCCTATATTTTTTAATTATATATAAATATAATTGAAAAGGCGTGCATTAACGTAAAAGGGATAAACTATTTGTTGTGAAAAATGATGCCAAGAACAGAGTATAATAGAGAATACAATAGAAAACAAGAAGAACAACAATGAATTGGTTATAATTGCTATTCTTTACTTTCTCTTTGAAATAAGATTACAAGTGTTACAAGAATAAAAAATAATCCTCTCACCCTTAATTAGGATTTGTCGTATGCAATGATGAGAGACTAGTATGTAATTTATAATAAACCTAACAAGATAAACTAATGAGATTTTTCACAAATACCCATTACAAACCAACTTAAGTTACAAGCTAACTTAAACAATTGGACATAACAAATAGGCTCAATTCGAAATACTAACAATCCTTGCATTTCGACTAATACATGTTAGAACACCTTCGACTACAACACGCACTACTTCGACAGCAACATGCAAACAAGCTTTGATTTCATGCATAAATCTTGTTGAAGCAACAGCTACTCTTCGACCCACTAGAGTTTGATCCAATTCTCATAATTCTCCACCTTGGATCAAACTCTATAACATCAAAGAACAAACTAGCTTTCTTCATGCAGCTTTCTAAAGTGTTGCTTTCTGAGGGCAATATTTTCCGCTTCAGTGATCGATAAAGCAACAACCTTCTAAAGTGTTGCTTTCCAATTAATTGTTGTGCCAAACATCGTGAAAACATATCCCGAAATAGATTTTCTGGATTCCATACAACCTGCATAATCAAAGTCGACATATTCTTTGATTACTATTTTGCTATCTTCACTCAAGGCTCCATCATAAATTAAGACTTTGTTCAAAGACCCGTTTATGTACCTTAGAATCCACTTTAATGCTTTCCAGTGAGCCTTTCCATGATTCGCCATGTACCTACTTACAAAAATGACTGCATATGCTATATTGGGTCTTGTGCAGACTATAAAATACATCAAAGAACCTACTATATTAACATATGGAATGCTATTCATATATGCTTTTTTGAAATCAGTACTGGGACACTGATCAATACTCAACTTGAATTGGGGATTTTTCGGAGTCACAAAAGGCTTTGAATTCGACATACCAAACTTGTCAAGAATATTCTATAGGTATGCCTCTTGAGATAAGCATAATTTCGAATATTTTCATCTCTTCGAATGCCAATCCAAAGAATCCTGGATGCAACTCCCAAATCCTTCATATCAAACTCTTTATTGAGTTCAGCCTTCATCCTCATTACATCTTCGACATTGTTGCTTTCTATGATAATATCATCCACATAAATCAACAAAATAAAAAATGAATTACCAGGTCGAAATCGAAAGTAAACACAGTGATCGAACTAGCTTCTAATGAAACTTATGCATGCCATGAACTTGTCGAATATCCTATTCCACTGTCGAGGAGATTGTTTCAGTCCATATAAAGATCTGTTTAGCTTGCACACATAATCTTTCTTCCCCTTTTCGACATACCCTTTAGGTTGCCTCATTAGGATCGTTTCATCTAGATCACCATACAAGAACACAATCTTCACATCCATCTGTTCTAGTTCAAGATCGAACTTTTTCACCATGGAAAGCAACATTCTAATAGATTTATGCTTCACAAGAGGAGAAAACACATCATTAAAGTCAACACCTTCTTTTTGAGTGAAACCCCTTGCGACCAACCTTGCCTTGTATCTTTTTGACGTTACTCCTTCCTTAACGTTGAAAATCCATTTACAACTGACTAACCTTGCTCCAGCAGGTTTCTTAATTAGTTCCTAAGTGTGATTATCATAAAGAGATTTCATCTCATAATTCATGGCCTTCAGCATTCAATCTTATTTCGACTCCTCATAACTTCCTTATAGTCTCCAGGTTCTTCGTCTAGAACCTCACTTGCAGAGATTAAGGCATAAGCTATAAGATCTGCATACCCAAGTCTCTAAGGTGGCTTGATGAATCTTCTCAGCCTATCTATTGACAATAGGTAGTCATCGACAGTTTCCTCAATTTCCTTAGCATCTTCTGCTTCTTCTTCGACTTCATCTAGGATATTGTTGAATGCAGTATAGGGCAAGCAACAAACAAGATTTGGAAATATTGATCCAGGAATTATCGTCCACAGAGATGGAGAGATGCCATTCAACAGTTTCTACGGTTTCGAGCTTGGGTTTGAATGAGCAAAAAGTAAATAAAGATATAGACAGGAAAGAATAACAAACACATTCTTAGAAGAGAAAGAACTTATCAGGAATGTAAATATATTCACTCTTCACAAACATACACTTACCAACCCATTATATTCAACCTACGATACTCGTCTATGTCATCACGTATCTCTCACATAAGCGTCCATCTCTGGAGCACAAACGAGATCATCTCACAACTAAGATTATCTCTAACGCGAAGTCGCGAGAACATCCGTGTTCTCGCGTCGGCGATCTCTCGCGCGCCGCTCAAACACGAAAGCATTAAAAACAGATACCCACAATGAATGTTAGCTCTAAATCTATCTTTTGAGTTCAGAACCAACAGATTATCATCCTAGATAAGGATTCAAGAAGTTTATCTCTAAAGCACCCCAAATCCCCAGCATAGAGCAAAAATCCAGGATAATATCAACACAGATTTGTAAAGCAAGTTAAACATAACATTATAATTGGTAAATATACATAAGATTCAAGTAAATATACAAACAAAACCCAACCAAAGAGAAATACACAAAGAAGAAGAGAAATGAACCGAAGATCTCCCGGTTTGTCAGCTCCGTTCGACGCTCAATCCACCCCCGATCATCCTTATGCAACCTCCGGAGTTGTTTTCTAAGCTAATTTTGATCTAAGAATGAAGTTGATGGTGTTGGGACTCAAAAATACCCAACCCATGACCTAAAAATGTGATTTTTGCCCCTTTTAACGAGCTGTTGTCTTAGCAGGTCCGCTTAGCGGACCCCCTCCGCTCAGCGGGCTCAAAATTGCATCCAGACGCTGATTTGCTCCGCTGGAGCTCCGCTCAGCGGACCCCCTCCGCTTAGCGGAGTCTGCTAAAAATCAGATTTTGTTTTCGCCATAACTCGAGAACCGTAACTCCGAATTGCGCCCGGTTCGAAGCGTTGGAAAGCTTATTCAATGCTCTATCCAATAATTAATGAATGGAAACCAAAATGATGATTTTGGTCATCCTTATTTTAAGTCTTTGGAATTCCGCTTGACGGTGGCTAAGCGGGCTTTCACCAAAATTGCGAAATCGAAGTCGTGCCTTTGACACTTTATTCCTCAAGGCTCCAATAAGCATGAATACCTATAAAAACAAAGGAAAAACTAGCAAATGGTATAAAAGTATATGAAAATACAACTATTCACAAAGTATACGTATTTATACACAAAACGGAGAATTATTCAAACAGTATTAACAAAAGTATCGATAAGTGCCACTATTTACATACACAAAATAAGTATATTTTGGCACTTATCAAACTCTCCCCAACTTGAAACTTTGTTTGTCCTCAAACAATGTCAAATAAATCAAAGAATTGAAAGTAATAAACCAAAGAATTGTGAATCAACAAGTTTTGAAAACCAAAAACAAATGTAAGGTTTAATACAAAAACGTATAAACAAAGTAAATACTTACCACTATCCTACAACGACAACATGTAAACGAAACAAATCCTAAGCACAAAAAGCATACAAAACATTCTAACACAATACATGCTCACATCATGAATCACACCTAGCAAAAATTCATCAATGGATGAAGAACACACAAAGGTGAAGGACTTTTAACACTCATCCAACAATCTTGCAAACAAAAGATTAAATTATGCATTCATCCAAAAATCACATTGAAGATACAAAAGCAAGAATCACAAGGACTTTTCAAGGTTGTAATGTGGCTTGGTTAACAAACAAAGGATAAGTCCTAAGGCTAATCGAAACAAAAACTTGCCTAAACCTAAGGGAGTGATCAATCCACCAAAGATTCAAACAACAAAATCTCGATTAAACTTCTTCCTTAACCACAAGTTTCTCAAACCAATCACAATACTTATTAGCACAATTATTAGCTTCTCTTTTCTTTTTGTTTTTCAAAACTTTTTCTCCTTTTTTTTTCTTTCTTTTTCTTTTCTTTTCTTTTCACATTTTTTTCTTTTTTTTTTCTTTCTTTTCAACCTCATATCAACAACCACATAAGTAGCAACCATTTCTCTCCCCAACTTGAATTCAACCACACCATCATATGAATACTCCCTACTTTCTAAGGCAAGGTAAAAATTCATAACAAAAATCATGGTTTAGGGTTCAAGAAAACAAAGAAACAATCATCCATGCAAAAATGAGAACTAAACACTCAATGATAAGCATTTAGCAAAAACAACATGGACATTGACAAAAAGGCTCAAAAGGGTTAACAAATGATCACACACTCACAAGGTGAATTGACTATTTGGTTATGGTGGTTGTGCTCAAAATGAAACAAAATGCCTTGATCCTTTTCATGCTTTCATAAAATCAACATAAACAAAAGATTAAGCATAATAAAATCCAGTTAAAACAAAGATTGTGGCCTCCAGCATATGTAAACAATGGAAAGCTTCCTCACATTTATGGTTTGGGAACTAAAGTGATTCAATCAATAAGCAAGTAATGCAAAAGAATGAATTGTATGGTAATTGTACAAATGAAAAGTTTCCTAAACATGATATGCTATAGAAAGCGATAAATGAGTACCTTGAATGATACAACTTCAAAAAAAAATCCTACCATACATCCGCAAGTTGAAACACTCAAGCTTCGGAAAATCACCTCAAAAATCTTCGAATTACCGAACAAAATTTGAATCCAAACAACCAATAAAAGAATTAGAAAAACAAAACTAATATATATTACTAATTAGTCTTGGTGAAAGTGGGAAAAAAAGTGAACCAAGTGGAATGGGAACCCCACTGGTACAGAGCAGAAAGACAAAATTTTGCTGTCATCGCTTAGCGGAGCTAGGCTCGCTTAGCAGATGACAGAAAAACCAGAAAAATCAGAACAGAAACAGCTGTTCCAATCACTTACCACTTCACCTAAATACCTCATAAACAGAAATATAAACAAAACTTTACAACCGTTGGGGTGCCTCCCAACAAGCGCTTGTTTTACGTCGTTAGCTCGACGCCTTTATTGTTTTGGTGTTTGGAAAGTAGCCTCCTCTCGTCATGCCATGGTGACGTCTCACCGCACAAGCCTAAAGAAAGTGTCCTAACCAACCACTCAACAAACGTTACGGGTACAAATATATACAACAACTATACGATCATAAAAGAAAACAAAAGTATACAATTATATACACAAACAAACACATATGCACAAGTATGGAACACAAACAACTACTATCATACCAAAAAAGAAAATTGATGAATGTTGGATTCACAAGTTGAAAAGTGAAGATTTTGAATAACGAACTGGTCCGATCTCAACGTGTTTCACCAACATTCACTAACAAAGTATACTTGTATGCAAACATATACAAGTAACTATATGGTGAACATAAACAAGTAAACATGTACAAGTAAATATATATACAAGTGAAACTATACAATATATACGTTATATACAAAGCTCAAAACCACGAAAACTATTGCGATGCAATCACAACCATCCCCGGCAACGGCGCCATTTTGTTGAATGCAACCTCCGAAGTTGTTTTCTAAGCTAATTTTGATCTAAGAATGAAGTTGATGGTGTTGGGACTCAAAAATACCCAACCCATGACCTAAAAATGTGATTTTTGCCCCTTTTAACGAGCTGCTGTCTTAGCAGGTCCGCTTAGCAGACCCCCTCCGCTCAGCGGGCTCAAAATTGCATCCAGACGCTGATTTGCTCCGCTGGAGCTCCGCTTAGCGGAGTCTGCTAAAAATCAGATTTTGTTTTCGCCATAACTCGAGAACCGTAACTCCGAATTGCGCCCGGTTCGAAGCGTTGGTAAGCTTATTCAATGCTCTATCCAATAATTAATGAATGGAAACCAAAATGATGATTTTAGTCATCCTTATTTTAAGTCTTTGGAAGTCCGCTTGACGGTGGCTAAGCGGGCTTTCACCAAAATTGCAAAATCGAAGTCGTGCCTTTGACACTTTATTCCTCAAGGCTCCAATAAGCATGAATACCTATAAAAACAAAGGAAAAACTAGCAAATGGTATAAAAGTATATGAAAATACAACTATTCACAAAGTATACGTATTTATACACAAAACGGAGAATTATTCAAACAGTATTAACAAAAGTATCGATAAGTGCCACTATTTACATACACAAAATAAGTATATTTTGGCACTTATCAGATATGCAATTCAGCATCAACATGCTCCACCTCAACAGGACTTTCTACATGTTTCAGCTCTTCCTCATATATTTCTGCACTTTGACCAAGATCATTAGTTTTCTTAAAAGCCATTTCAGCTTCATTGAAAACTACATCTCAACTGGTGATACTCCTTTTGTGACCTGGCTCTAGGAACAATAGGCTATAAGCTTTTACTCCTTAAGGATATCCTACGAACATGCATTTCAGAGCTCTAATTTTGACCTTGTCTTGCCTAATGTGAGCATAGGCTACGTAGCCAAATACTCTCAGTTTGTCGAGATATGGTGGATGTCCCGACCAAACTTCTTCAGGTGTATTCATATCTAACATAGTCGACAGACATCTGTTTATCATATATGTTGCTATCGAAACAGCCCCAGCCCAAACAACTTCTTTAACCCATCACTAGTCAACATGCATCTGACTCTCTCCAAAATAGTTTGATTAAATCTTTCAGCCAAACAATTTTGTTGTGGAGTACTTGCAGTAGTTTTATGCCTTGCAATACTAGAGGCAACACAAAAACTGTCGAATGCCTCATTGCAAAATTCAAGGACATTATCAGTTCTTAACCTCTTGACCTTTCTGTCAGAATAATTTTTTACCAGAGTCTTCCAACTTTTGAAATTCTCAAATTTTTCATCCTTAGTCTTCTGGATGAATACCCATAATTTTGTAGAATAATCATCTATTATGGATAGAAAATACCTTGTTCCTGAATGTGATGGATACCTTGCATTCCTCCAAAGATCAACATGGATGTAATCAAGGGATCCATGTGTTCTTTATTTGTCTTTGATGAACTTAATTCAACAAGATTTTCCAAGTACACATGGTTCACAAAACTTCAACTTTTTGACTTTGTCTCCACCAAGCAGATTTTGTTTTCCCAATTCGACTAGACCACTTTCACTGACATGGACCAATCTCATATGCCAAATTTTTGTCTTCGACAAAGATTTTGTGGATGCAAAATTTGTCGAAGCACCCACATCTCTAGCCTCAATGGTATACAAGCCTATTTCTTCACGCCTCTCAAGACTTACTTTGACCCCTTCATGACTCTTAGGATACTTTTCTCTCCTTGGAAAACATATCCTTGTCGAATTCACTAGGAGAAATCAAATTTCTCTTCAAATCAGGAACATACCTGACTTTAGTCAACAACCTTATTGACTCATCATGGAGCTTGAATCTCACAGATCCAACACCCCCAATATTGCAAGCTTTGTTATTTCCCAGCAATAAGGATCCACCATCTTGATCACATAATTCCTCGAACAAGTCTTTGTTTGGAGTCATGTGCCAAGTGCAACCTGAATCCATAATCCACTCCTTTCTAGAGTCATTGCTCGAAACCACAAGAATATCATATGATTCGAAATCATCTTGAATTATAGTTTCATTGCCATTATCCTTACCTCCATGATCTTACAGGCGTTCAGGACACACCTTTCTTGTGTGACCCTCCTTCTTACAATGATAGCATTGAATACCATATGCTTCGCCACTATAAGACTTCTACCGACTTTTGCCCTTCTTCTTTTCGAACTTACCATCCTTTCACAAGAATTTCCCTTTAATTGTCAATCCTTCACCAATAGTCAAAGGTTTGTGCTCCTTCCGTTCGTTCAAATTCTTAGAGTACAGGGCTGATTGAACTTCTTCAAAGTTCAGGGACTCCCTTCCATACAAGAGAATTTCTTTGAAGTGAGCATGTGTTTGAGGCAAAGCGCACAACAGTAACAGCGCTTAATCTTCATCATCGATCTTCACATCAATATTTTCAGGATCGAGAATCAGCTTGTTGAACACATCCAACTGCTCAGCCAACACTTTATCTTCAATCATCTTTAATGAATACATAGATTGCTTCAAGTAGAGTCGATTCACCAGTGATTTGGTCATGTACAAACTTTTAAGTTTTACCCATAACCCTGATGTCATCGTCTCCTTTGATATCTGTCGAAGAACCTTATCACCAAGGCTCAACAAAATAACATTGTGGGTTTTCTCTATCATGGTCGTCTTTTCTCTTTCCGTTTACACATCATCCATAGCCGCCGCTCCCTTCAACGCTTCCAAACAACTCTGTTGAACCAGTAGAGCTTTCATCTTCAAGCGCCACTGACCGAAATCGTTCACTATGGTGAACTTTTCTATCTCATACTTTGTTGAAGGCATCTTCTTCATGCTCACCGCACAAATTTGTTGTGAAAAAAAGATGCGAAGAACAAAGTATAATAGGGAACAAAATAGGAAACAAGAAGAACATCAAGGAATTTGTTATAACTGCTATTCTTTACTTTTTCTTTAAAACAAGATTACAAGTGTTACAAGAATAAAAAATAACTCTCTCACCCTAAATTAGAATTTGTCGTATGCAATGATGGGAGACTACTATGCTATTTATAATAAACCTAACATACTAAACTAATGGGCTTTTTCACAAATACCCATTACAAGTCAACTTAGGGTAGAAGCTAACTTAAACAATTGGACATAACAAACAGGCCCAATTCGAAATACTAACAATCCTAGCATTTCGACTAATACGTGTTAGAACACCTTCGACTATAACACGCACTACTTAGACAGCAGCATGCGAACAATCTTCGACCTCATGCATAAATCCTGTCGAATCAGAAGCTACTCTTTGACCCACAAAAGTTTGATCCAATTCTCACACTATTTAAGGGAGCTGAGGATCAATCCCAGAAAATTTAGACTGTATCACTACGGTTATGCAATTAACCGTAACTATAACTTTAAATTTTCACTTAAAAAATATAAAAAAAATGTTAGTGCATTAGTTTAGTAGTGTCACTACGGTTTTGGGGCGAACCTCGGTGACTTTGGCGTTGTTGTTTGCATGTTTTATATTAATGATTTTGTAGAGTTAGCTTTAAGACCTATAGCTGCTGAGAACTCATGCATAACTTTCATCATGATTTGAATTGACACTATGTCTTATCTTGTAAAGAGAAGTAAGTCATCTTCAAAACAAATGTTATTGATTTTAAGCCTCTCACACTTTGGATGGAAGTTAAAGTTTGGAATCCTTTGCAGCTTTCTTAGGCATCTATGCATATATTCCATAATTAAAACAAATGAGGATATGGGATCCCCTTATCTCAAGCCCCTATTTTCCTTTAGGTATTTGTTGTTCTGCCTATTAATACTATACTTATAGGAGATAGTTGTGACACACAGGCTAATCCACTTGATGAACTTTGTGGAAAAATCCAGCTCTCTGATAATAGCTTCAAGAGCAGATCATTCCAGTGTATCATATGCTTTTTGTAACTCCATTTGGATGACACATCTTGAAGATATGTTTTATCTCTTATATCCTTTTAAGAGTTTTTTAGTTATGATAATGTTGTCCTGTATAACTTTTTTAGGTAGAAATGTTGATTGGCTCTCATCCACCACTTTATTTATGACTCTGCTCAATCTGTTAGTAAGAATTTTTGAAATAATCTTGTAAAGGGTTGTCCAGCATGCTATAGGTTGCATATTATTTTTTTTTTTGATAATCAATGATGTATAATTATAAAAACAGCCAGCACCAAGAATCAGGTTGCATATTATTAATTGTTGTTGCATTTGGGAGTTTTGGGAATTAAGGTAACAAGGGCAAAGTTAACATCTAAGTACATTCTATCATTATCAAAGAACTTATGTATAGTTTTACTCACATCCGGTATAATTACACTCCATGCAGTTTAAAAAACTTTGCATTGTATCTATATACACCTAGGGTTTTTGTGTATAAATAGAGATGTAATCTCACACTTTTGCATTAAGAAAAATACTAGGTTCTCTCTTCCATAAAAAATTCTCCTATCTATTATGTTTCTATTGAAGCCTCCAATATTCTTAAATACTTTCCCTAAACACAAAAAGGCCTTATTTCCAACATTCCACCTAAAAAATATTCCAATTATTTGATTATTTCCCCACAAGTAATGACTGTATGTTCAATAACACATCGGAAAATGTTCGTGTGATAATCGATAATATTAAATCCATTTCTTGGCAATGGTTTCTTGGTAGTTCGGCTTCTAATCCGTGTCTCATTAGTGAATACTCATGGGGATCCCTTGTGGGTTTTAATTACCTAATGAGAATTTGCATATTGTGATGCTGTAGTGGGGGATTTCGCTCTTGCCCAACAATCATGGTTTCATTCCAGACAATTTTTCTTCATGTTTTACTTTGCTATTTTTTTGTTGTTGCAGGGTAGTACTGTTGGCTTTTCTCAGTCATTGCTAGTATTTGTTGTTTTGATATTTATGGATCATCTTAGTAAGCTTCATGCTTAAAATTATCTTGCACATTTTGTGCTTGAAGTGATAGTTCATAATATATTTTGACGTTAAAAATACTCTTAACTTACTTATACATAAAGCAACTAACAAACATACAATTAGGAAATTGGTCATCAGTCATCACTCACAAACATGCATGCTGCTATAGCTATTACAGAGTGGTAAGGTTGATCAACCTTTATTATACATATCTAGATAGTTCATATCCCTTCACATGGTGGCTTTTGAAGGCTCCTCAGGAACCCACAAAAGATGGTTTACAGGAAAAAAGTGACACACTGGAGTATTCATCCCAGCCTTAATTCCAAGCTGCTTAAATACAATATGATCCGGGTTCCAATCAGATGTATCCAAATGACAAATGCCAAGAGCTTCCATTTTGTCTCCATTCTCATCACCAACAAGTGTGACTTTGAACACTTTACTCCCTGTAGCTATGTAATGGCAATAGTGAATTGCATATGGGTAAGGTAGGGGATGGCAAGCTACCCATTTGGGAGCATGAATGTCATGTGATACTTCCAAAATGGTGTACTTCTGTAGAGGGGTAGCGGTAGGTGATAGATTGCTGGTACTGAGAATACTATGTTTGGTGTCTGTACCAATGATTGTATCAACGAATTCGAGCATGGACTCTAGAGAATTGGCACAGATTTTTGTCTCTCCAGTAATGGTTTCTCCTTCGCATTCTTCAAGTGTTCCTCTCATGGCTTTGGCTTGAGTTGAATCTTCAGAGATTGAGAAGAGTTGTAGAACGCTTGGGAGTTGTGATTTTGAGAGAGGAATGGAGTCAGCCGCTTTTTTTGGGAGGTAATGAGAAACCTCTTGGACTGGAAATTGGAGGGTCATTTCATGTCCAACATAAAGATCGTCCAAATTGAAAAAGCCTGTTTTGAAAGCTTCTGTGCGATCCAAATTGGAAGATGCAGACCCTTCTAGATCTTTTGAGTTTGGAGACGTGAGGTCTTTTAGATCAAGGGAAGTTGGTCCGTACTGTGTGATGTAAGGATGATTGGGTTCATGTTTACCGTAGGAAGCTATGTACGGTCCATTGGATTCATCGGTTTCATGCTTAGCGTAAGTTAAGTAGGGTTTATTGGAATTATGGGTATGAGTCCTATATCCGGTATCATAATCTGGTTTCTCGGCTTCATGATTACCGTAGGAAGTTTTGTAAGGTTCATTGGAATCATGGGTATGAGCCCTATATCCGGTATCATAATCTGGTTTCTCGGCTTCATGATTACCGTAGGAAGTTTTGTAAGGTTTATTGGAATCATGGGTATGAGCCCTATATCCGGTATCATAATCTGGTTTCTCGGCTTCATGATTACCGTAGGAAGTTCTGTAAGGTTCATTGGAATCATGGGTATGAGCCCTGTATCCGGTATTATAATCTGGCTTCTCGGCTTCACGATTACCGTAGGAAGTTTTGTAAGGTTCATTGGAATCATGGGTATGAGCCCTATATCCGGTATCATAATCTGGTTTCTCGGCTTCATGATTACCGTAGGAAGTTTTGTAAGGTTTATTGGAATCATGGGTATGAGCCCTATATCCGGTATCATAATCTGGTTTCTCGGCTTCATGATTACCGTAGGAAGTTTTGTAAGGTTCATTGGAATCATGGGTATGAGCCCTATATCCGGTATTATAATTTGGTTTCTCGGCTTCATGATTACCGTAGGAAGTTCTGTAAGGTTCATTAGAATCATGGGTATGAGCCCTGTATCCGGTATTATAATCTGGTTTCTCGGCTTCACGATTACCGTAGGAAGTTTTGTAAGGTTCATTGGAATCATGTGTACGAGCCTTATAACCAGTATTATAATCTGGTTTCTCGGCCTCATGATTACCGTAAGCAGTTTTGTAGAGTTCATTGGAATGGTGGGTATGAGTCCTATATCCGGTATTATAATCTGGTTTCTCGGCTTCATGGTTACCGTAGGAAGTTTTGTAAGGTCCATTGGAATCATGAGTATTATATGAAGCTGCATAATCTGGTTTAGTGTGTCCGTACTGTGTAATGTAAGGTTGTTCATTGGAATCCACATCTCGTAACTCTGTCTTCAAGTCTCTTGCAGTGATGCCTTGTCCATTCTAAAAATGATGTCAAAGAGAACATTAGTATAATATTATTGCTACATGCCTTATCTGCATGAACCTTTAGCTAAAGAAATGTTAGGGCATGTATTTTCTCTTACAATTATATATGGCTAAAGATTATATTCAAAAGAAAAATTATAGGAAAGAAAACAAAATAATAAATATTTAAAGTTGATGAAAACACATTATTTTCTCCGAATCACACAAATAGGTCTTAATTATAAATAGAAAGTATCCTTAACAAGGCATCATTGCAAACTAGCAGAAACCAAATATATAATTGAATTAATTACCATGAAAAAGAAAAGGAGTAAAGTAAGAAACTTAGGAGCTAGTGTCTGAGCCATCTTTCTTCTATTAGAAAGATACTAAGTGTGGTGAATGAGTTCCACTTAGAGATAAGTAACCTTTTTATAGGCGCTATTGAGTCTTTGAAGAAGGTGCTATCGTGGTTCCATTCGTATTGGAGATCTAACAACGTATATCTTAATATTATTAATAATATAATATAATGATTTGCTTTCTATACAAGGAAAGCCATGAATTAAATAGTGTAACATAGCACAGTGGGCGAAGTTCAATCTTATCCGTAATACTCCTTTAAGATGGTTTGTAAAGACTAAGTTGAAATGAGTGAAAATTTTCAACGCTTACGATCCCCTTTTTTCTCCCCGAGAAGTTTTTTTTAATGAATAATTTAAGAAGAGTAACAGGATCTAAGAAGATGGATGGCAGCTCGGACACAATTATTAGTCCTTGTTAATTCATAGGAGACTTTGTGAATAGTTTTGTCATTCAAAAGACTAGTAGGTGAGGTGTTAAATAATGTCTTTGATGTAAATTGTCCGTACTTATTAGCACATGTTGAGATCATATATTATTCTATGTGAGACTTTTAATAATAGTTAGAAATAGAGTTTTAGTCTGATTGAGAGGAAACATATCGTATTTTCGTCATAGTTTGGTGAGGGCCGAGGGATATTATGTAATTTTCGAGTTGGGTTAGATTTAGAGGTATCCTCTAGTATTAAGAGAACTAGTAATCCTACTTTTCTATAGTGGAAATATTTTAATGGCGTAGGTCTCATGATTGATCTTTCTCATATTGAGAGGATTCTTCACATAAAAATTATTGGTGTGATATTGTTTATCTTGAAATTTAGTAAACAATGTTAGTCTCTTTTTAAAGATTACTTTGCGAAATCGACTAGAGAATCTCAGAACAACACTTCAGTTTTCAAAGTATTCTAACAAGAGTTACAAGTGGATTATGTTGTAAACGTGTTCGACACAGCGTCGAAGCTGTTCGTTTGCGTAAAAGAACGTTAAATTAACTTTTGAAAAGAAAAAGATAAAGCTTGTAAAGAGTTCATATGCAACTAATTTAAAATTCTGGTACAGCAGACTCAAATGTCCTATAAGGATGTTGAGACATCTGATCTGACATTAATAACAAGGACAGGAAAATAACAGTACTGAAAAGATAAAAACACACAGAATTGTTTACCCAGTTCGGTGTACAACAACACCTACTCTGAGGGCTACCAAGCCAGGGATGAAGTTCACTTTTAGCAGTATCATTTTGCAGACCCTACAACCAACACACCCGTTGACGATTTACGAACTTAATCACTACCCAATGACCCTTCTACCTAGGTCCTCCCTAGATATGAGAAACCCCTCTCACTTCCAATCATCGCAATGATGTCTAATAGTCAGCACCTCAACCACTGCATCGACGGCCTAATTTCCAACAACTCTTCAAACACCTGAAAAGTAGAAGACACACTTCCATGATGAGGAGACACACTCTTATGCCAGGCAGGAATCCGCACTTCCCTTCATACTCAGTCTTGACTCTAGACTAAGAACATCATCTTGGAGTTGCTTAAAAGCTTCCTCCAAAAACATAACTCAACTCATTTCCTACAGGCTTCTGAGTGAGAACATGATGACCATCCCACAAACCGGGTGGTTCATCGACCAACACAGCCCTTATAATTTACATGGTGGCTGGCTTGACTTTCTATGTTACAATTCTTTTATTTATAACCTATTATCCAAATGGAATTGGGCTTCTAATTACAGCAAATATATTGTAACAAATCTCCAAAAGATTCCCTACAAAATAGGTCTTCAA
Source organism: Vicia villosa (assembly GCF_029867415.1). Taxonomy (NCBI): domain Eukaryota; kingdom Viridiplantae; phylum Streptophyta; class Magnoliopsida; order Fabales; family Fabaceae; genus Vicia; species Vicia villosa. The sequence goes on along the minus strand of NW_026705502.1, from coordinate 90,887 downwards.
TCAAATCTTCCTAATAAATCTCTAAAATTAGAAAGTCTTTATTCAAACATATTCTGATTTGATTCTTCCAGATCTTTCATGCTCCACCTATGATTTCATAATATTGGTTAGTAATATTTTGCATTGCTGTTAATTTCTGAGTCAGATTCAATCAACAGTTTTGATTCAGGCGCGATGTCGAATGGCTTGCATAGGACATCTTCTTCGACATGTTGTCCAGATGTTGAAACAAATCAACTCAACATGTTCCTTTGTCAAATCGAACTTCCACCTGCTTTCTCTTACAAGTAATATATCCTATTTAACTAATTGCTACTATATCAGTTTTACCAAACATAATGTCAATTCAAATTATAGAGAAATAACATAATTAATTAATTAACTACTAAATAGAAGTCTAATTAGTCTTTTTAACTTTATTTGATCAATTGTTCAAATAGGACCGTTAATTTAATAAAAGAACTAATATAATTAATATAAATATATATGCCCACATAATAATTATTGAAATATAATTAATAAGTAATATTTAAATATAAAATATTCCAAAAATTTCTCACTTGGGCAATATATCTTAAATATTATATCATAGTTCTTTAGGTGTGCATCTAAATAATAATTATCTTTATATTTCAACTTTATAATCTGGTCCACCTCATACATCAATAATATGAGTATGGGACCATTGTGATTGTCATCACCGATGTATAACGTGACGAAAGTTCGACGATCACCAAATCAATGTACTTGTTGACATATATATATATATATATATATATATATATATATATATATATATATATATATATATATATATATATATATATATATATGAGTAACACAAAATTTTCATATAATGTGACCTCTGAATCATTCCTATTTTCAACTGATCCAACTGGAGTCTTTATTATAATCAAACTCAAGTTTGCAAATTCAATATTTGCACAAATGATATAGAAATGGTTATTATTTCGTTGTGAAACCAGAATTACGTGTAAGTTGATGATTGTTGAGGTGCATCATGAAAGTAGGCATATGCATAATCTTTGAGATGTGATGTGGCTTGAGTAGAAGTTCTTGTGGGAAGTTGGTCTGTGGTATGGTCAATTGGTGGATCATTGGAAAAGGGTGGTGGGTTTTCAATAATGGTAGGTATAGGTTGACTAGTGTTGGATGAGGGTGAATTCGAAACTGTATGAGGTATTTGGTTGGCAGAGAGAGCTGGCTTGTGAGACAAGTCAGTGGAATGTTCTCAATTATGGTATGAGAGAATGTGTTCATAGAATTTGATATTCGTTGAAATAAAAATCTCTTTGGTATTGATATTTAGGAGAACATAGCCTTTAAACCCAATTGCATAGCATAGGAAAAGGGATTTTCTTTCTCTACAAGAAAGTTTGGATTTGTTATTTTGAATATTAGAAGCATACCATAAGGAACCAAACACTTTGATTGGATTCAGGTCAGGTAAAGAATTATGTAGTAGTTGGGAGGGAGATCTATGGTTAAGAAAGGGTGTGTTGATTCTATTGATGATGTAGGTAAGCATAAGATACTGCATATGACAAAAGACGTTTAGATCATTTGGATTGGTATTGAGAAGATGTTGATGTTTTCTTTCAACTCTTCCATTTTTGTGAGGAGATTCTACACAAGATCTTTGGTATATGATGCCTTTGGTCATATAAAATTCTGGGATTAAAAATTTTGGACCATTATCTATTCAAATGTATTTGGGGAAGATTTTAAATTGATTTTCAATAAGGGGTAATGAAGTGTTGGATTCGGCCTTGGATTTGAGAAATATGATCCATACATATCTGCTAAAATTATCAAGGGCAGTTAAAAAATATTTATGATCATGGATTGAATTGACAGCTAGGGTCTCCAAATATCAAAGTGAATTAATTCAAAACAAGAAGAAGCCTTAAAAGTACTAGAATGATATGGTAATTTCTTGTATATAGCAAAATGGAAAATATCACAAACAGTTTTATTGTCATGATGAATATTGGAATACAATTGAGATAGTTTAGCTAATCTTTCATGAGATAAATGGCATAATCTAAAATGTCAAATGGCTTGCATAGGTATAGTACATAGTTTATTATTGATAGAGTACGAGGGTGCTTGAAATGAGGTATGAGAAGTTTTGGTATTATGCTGAAGTGAAGGGTCATGTGGTTGAGCATCACCATTAATCAAGAGTTTCTCTAGACCATCCATCTCACTAGCCAAACCAATCATATGTTGGGATTTCAAGTCTTGCAAGACACATTTTTTTATCAAAAAACTAAGTTGTACAATTAAGGGATTGATAAGGTTTAAAGACTGAAATTAGGTTGAGGGAGAATTTAGGAGTGAAAAGCACATGGTAATATATAGTTAGGTTAAATATGTTTGTAGTCCTATAAAATTATCAAAAATGAATTTTAGTCCTTATAAAAAATATTGACTTTTAGTCCCTATAAAATTACTTTTACTCTCAGTTTTAGTCCCTCTATAGGGACTAAAACTGAGTGCAAAAGTAAATTTATAGGGACTAAAAGTCAATATTTTTTTATAGGGACTAAAAACCAAAATTGAGATATTTATAGGGACCAAAACATATTTAACCCTATATAGTTAAGGTTAAAATATGATTGTGTCTGCATGTTTTGCTAACACAGAAGAGTCATTTGGTAAACATACGTTGATTGGCTTAATTTAATAATATGAATGAAAAAGATGTAAAGATGAGCATACATGATCATTTGTTGTTGAATCAAAGAGTCAAAGATTGGAGTTAGAATAATTGGAATATGCTAGGCTAGAGACAAGGGAAATACGTGATGGTTCATTTGATTTGTTATCAAAATGAGTGGAAATTTAGTTTTAGCTGTATATGGTAGTAGAGCTTGAGGTGTGAAGCATTAAGTTTGAATGTTGAAGTAAGCTAATCATATGAGGGTCACTCGTGCAAAAAGAGTAATTTGCACTTGTTTTTATACAATTTACACATGTTATTAGATGGTGTAAATTCAACGGGTGGGAAATGTTTGACAAGTTTACACTCTTTTAAAAAAATAGTTAATAGATGGTATTTTACACCCTTTTTACGAGAAAACCGGTGTAAATTGTTACATATATATATGCATTTAAATCAAACAAATTTACACCCCATTTGATAAAAGTTGGATGTAAATAGATGATATTTTACACTCTTTTTTACAAGAAAACAAGTGTGAATTGTTACATGTATACATTTAAATCAAACAAATATACACCCTATTTGATAAAAATCGAGTGTAAAATAAATAATGCTTACTATGAATGTCAACAAATTTACATTTACACCCTTTTTTACGAGAAAACCGGTGTAAATTGTTACATATATGCATTTAAATCAAACAAATTTACACCCCATTTGATAAAAGTTGGATGTAAATAGATGATATTTTACACTCTTTTTTACAAGAAAACAAGTGTAAATTGTTACATGTATACATTTAAATCAAACAAATATACACCCTATTTGATAAAAATTGAGTGTAAAATAAATAATGCTTACTATGAATGTCAACAAATTTACATTTACACCCTTTTTTACGAGAAAACCGATGTAAATTGTTACATATATACATTTAAATCAAACAAATTTACACCCCATTTGATAAAAGTTGGATGTAAATAGATGATATTTTACACTCTTTTTTACAAGAAAACAAGTGTAAATTGTTACATATGCATTTAAATCAAACAAATATCCACCCTATTTGATAAAAATTGGGTGTAAAATAAATAATGCTTACTATGAATGTCAACGGATTTACACCCTATTTTCTTTAAATAGGATATAAAAATATGGTATATTACATCCTATTTTAGTTATCACAGGTGTAAAATATTTAGAGTTACATGATTAATCCTTCCTAGTTTTCCTTTACCTGAACCTCATCCAACGCCTCCACCTTTGCGAATGAATTCAGGAGGTGCACTTTGTGAAGAACTTCTTCCACCAAAAAAAATTCTATTAGGTGGAAACTTTGAAGTACTAGCCTCTCTGTTTGAACTTCTCCAACTATCTTGATTATGAGACCATGGCCTGTTCCATAAAACTCAATGCTAATGGTCTATTTTTGGATTTTAACATGGTGAGAGAAATACATAGTATAAGAAAAAAGAGAAAATTAATAAACCGCGCCTTTCAAAATGATTAGGATATTGCTGACGATGTTTGTGCCACATAACCGCTTCATTTAAGTTATTTTCAAATATTGAATGCAAGTCAAATAATTTATATTTTGTAATACATTAATGCTTAACAAGAGTAGTTACTGTCATTCTTTTATGTCTTAAACCATTTTTTACCCAATTCTATTGTATCAGCTAATCATTTTTCTTGTTCACAAATTTGTTTAGCAATTAAGATACAATGATGTTACCTTTGTTTAGCAATTAAGATACAATGATGTTACCTTCTCATGAAGGTTTACACCAAATAGAAAATGTTGATTATAACTTGTAACATTCACAGGCACCTCACATTTGACACAACTTCATCATAGAGCAATATCAAAATGTTAAGAAAATGTGTAAAGTTAAATGCTAAAGAAAATGAGGATTTTAGTAGCATACAAGAGAAAATCTTCATGTTTGTTGTCCTCAACACACTTGTGACAAAGAGTTATGATGACCCCAATGCCATCACTGCTAAAATATGACAATACATAAGAAAAATCAACAGTAACACTAAACTCTTTCTTATTTCAAATTATATATAGTTAAAAACGACATCCATCAAAATTGACAAACATCATGCCTGTATCTAACTTTTTTGAACTTAGAAAGCAAATTTTTTCTACCAACTTAAGAGTTTTACTAATAGCAAAATGCCTGATAACACCATTAAAACGCATTGAAAGGAATGTATCTACTCACTTTCCAGATCTATGAATAAATCTCACATGGTCATTTGTATACATAATAATCTATTGTAGTTGAACTTATCAAGTCAATTAAGTTACAACATAAACAAGGATAAATCACCTATCATTCCCAAACTTTGCGCTGATGGAGAACAAAACTATAACCAATTTCAATACAAAATCACAGGGTCACTTTTTATTATAGTTCAGTGACTATTAGGCTACTGGTCACTACAAAATCTCAATACGACAGTTCAATTACAAGATCAAAAGATCAAAGCACATGAGATAGGAAAAGCAAATTTAGTTCTAAAGCCATGCAAATCCAACATCAGGTGTTAAATGTTTGATTTGAAGCACTTCACCTTGGAAACTCAAATGATATAATCAGACCACTCAAAGATAAAGGAAGTATGGTCCATGAATTCCTGGGCACATCCTCAAGCTTAGATGGCTTCTCTTTTCGGAGATGATGATCGATGGGTTTGAGAGTAGTTTGATCGATGGAAGAGGAAAATAATGTGTAGTAATTTGTGAATGGGTTTGTGTTATTTTATTCAATATTCACTTAATAAATTTACACCAATTAATATTCACTTAATTAAACAATTAACATTTAATAAAATATATCGTCGTTTGTTAATGTGTTTAGGATTAATATTTTAGTTTATAATTAAAAAAAATCAGCCTATCTAAATTTACACCATTTCTAATTTAACTGGAGTAATAGAGATTTGATTATAATAATAATTTTAATTTACACCCATTTCTTAAAAAAATAGAATGTCTATTGTCACATACTGATAATTAAAATGACATTTTATTTATAAAATTGCCACCACATTTTTAATTTCATCCGTTTTTAATATCACTGGTGTAAATTTTAAAATTATATTCTTCTGTTTGCACTAGTGAGTATTGTTCTTGAGTAATACAGGCTTGAACATTTGCTGAACTAACATCTTCACCATCTAACTTTAAACTAACTTTCCATTGGTTGATATTTTGAATTAACATCTATAAGGCTAGAAGTAGACGTTTTTTCTAGATTTTTCTACATGTTTTACATGTTTGGGGTTGCTACTATTTTGTTGTTGCTGGGTAGTGCTGCTGGCTTTTTTCTGTCATTGCTAGTATTGGCAATTTTGATATTTATGGGTCATTTTAGTACGTTTATAGTTACAATTATCTTGTACTTTGTCTCAATTTTATCCAACCACGTTAACTATTTAATTTACTTGTACATAAAGCAACTAACAAACAACATACAATTAGGAAATTGGTCATCAGTCATCACTCACCACCAACATGCAGGCTATAGCTATTGCAGATTGGTAAGGTGGATCAACCTTTATTTTACATATCTAGATAGTTCATCTCCCTTCACATGGTGGCTTTTGAAGTCTCCACAGGAACCCACATAAGATGGTTTACAGGAAAAAAGTGACACACTGGAGTATTCTTCCCAGCCTTAATTCCAAGACGCTTGAATATAATGTGATCTGGGTTCCACTCAGATGTATCCAAATGACAAATTCCAAGAGCTTCCATTTTGTCTCCATTCTCATCACCAACAAGTGTGACTTTGAACACTTTAGTCCCTGTTGCTATGTAATGGCAATAGTGAATTGCATATGGGTAAGGTAGGGGATGGCAAGCTACCCATTTTGGAGTATGAATGTCTTGTGATACTTCCAAAATGGTGTACTTCTGTAGAGGGGCAGCTGTAGGTGTTGACATGCTTGTAGTGAGAATACTATGTTTGGTGTCTGAACCAAAAATTGTGTCAACAAATTCAAGCATGGACTCTAGAGAATTGGCACAGATCTTTGTCTCTCCAGTAACGGTTTCTCCTCCACACTCTTCAAGTGTTTTTATCATCGATTTAGCTTGAGTAGAATCTTCAGGGATTGAGAAGAGTTGTAGAACACTTGGAAGTTGAGATTTTGAGAGAGGAATGGTGTCAGCCTCTTTTTTTGAGAGGTATGGAGAAACCTCTTGGACTGGAAACTGGAGGGTCATTACATGTCCAACATAAAGATCATTGATATCGAAATATCCTGTCTTGAAAGCTTCTGTCCGATCCGTATTGGAAGATGCAGACCCTTCTAGATCTTCTGTGTTTGGAGAAGTGAGGCCTTTGTGATCAAGGGTATAGGAGGTAATGTAATCTGTTTGTTTGGCTTCATGGTTACCATAGGCAGTTACATAAGGTTTATTGGATTCATGGGTTTTGGTCCTATACGATGTAATGTAATCTGGTTGTTTGGCTTCATGTTTACCGTAGGATGTTTTGTACGGTCCATTGGATTCATCGGTATGAGTCCTATATCCGGTATTATAATCTGGTTGCTTGGCTTTATGGTTACCGTAGGAAGTTTTGTACGGTCCATTGGATTCATCGGTATGAGTCCTATATCCGGTATTATAATCTGGTTTCTCGGCTTCATGGTTACCGTAGGAAGTTTTGTAAGGTCCATTGGAATCATGAGTATTATATGAAGCTGCATAATCTGGTTTAGTGTGTCCGTACTGTGTAATGTAAGGTTGTTCATTGGAATCCACATCTCGTAACTCTGTCTTCAAGTCTCTTGCAGTGATGCCCTGTCCATTCTAAAAATGATGTCAAACAGAATATTAGCGACCCAATTAATTGGCCAAATATATATTACTATTAGTATAATATTACGGTAACATGCCTCATCTGCATGGACCTTTAATTAAAAAAATGTTAGGGCATGTATTTTCTCTACAATTATATCTGGCTAAAGATTATATTCAAAAGAAAAATTATAGGACAGAAAACAAAATAAATATTTAAAGTTGATGAAAAAACTAAATATGTAATTGAATTAATTACCATGAAGAAGAAAAGGAGTAAAGTAAGAAACTGAAGTGCTAGTGTCTGAGCCATCTTTCAGTGTTGTGAGTGAGTTTCACTTGAAGATAACTGACCATTTTATAGGCGCTATTGAGGCTTTAAAGAAGGCGCAATTAGAGATCTAATAACATATATCATAATGGCTTGCTTGGTATACAAGGAAAACCATGAATTGAATAGTGTAACATAGCACAGTTAGTGAAGTCCAATCTTATCCATAGTACTGCATCAACATGGTTTGTAAAGACGAATTTGAAATTAGAGTTAAAATTTTTAACGTGTATGATCCCCTTTTCTCTCCCCGAGAAGAGCCTTCTTTTTTAAATGAATAATTTAAGAGGAGTACTCGGAAGATGTGTGGCAGCTCGGACAAAATTAACAGACCTTGTGAAGAGTTTAATTTATCACATCCATGAGAAGCAATTTAAGAGTGAAAATTAGAAATTAAGTTTTAGCATGTTTGGGAGAAAAAAGTCTTGCTTTCATTATAGTTTGTCAAACCAACTAAATACGGTTTTTTGTGATTTCGGTTTGGCTCGGTTCAATTTTACGGTTTTTTATTGGGCCGGTTCGATTTTGAACACCCCTATAGTTTGGTATGAATTGTGAGATATTATATATCATTTGAGTTGAGTTATGTTAAAAATTTCAAATCAAACAATATAAGATCTGAACATATGTTTATAAGTTGGAGTAGTTCTCACCCTACAAGTCAGTTTTGTAGAAATGAGTTATAATCAATCATAATTCTTATAATTCGTTCAGCAATATGCTAGTAAGTTTCTGCTATTGAATTACCCATCATTTATTTTCATGCTGCACATGATCAATCTTAGGTGCGTTAAAAATCCTAGCAAGTTTTCCGTATCGAATTATCCACCATTTATTTTCCACGCTCCAAATGTCGAGTCTTGGGCATGATAGAGTGCATTAAACATTTCCCATCAGACAATATATTATTTAATATGTGTGCTTATCTATTTATACTTATAAATTTCAAAAGAGAAGAACTGTATCTGTCTAAGCCAGTTTCAAATGTATTGCACATTAACACTGTGAAGTACTTATCAACTTTGAACTCCATAAAAGCAAAAGAACAAAAACTAGATTAACCATTCTATGAAAGTCATCTTCCAAATAGTTGTATATTCATGACTCGCGAGTTACAGTTATCAACTTTTTTAGAAATACAAATATACAGCACATAGTCTAGATTCAATACTCTGTTTCCAGGACACCATCGATAAGACCTAACTCCAAAGCCTGAAATGAGAAGATATAGACAAAAAAAATCTGGTAAGAAATCTTTTAACAGTAAAACAATTAAGCTTAAATGCAGTTTTTCATTAACATGATTTAGTTGGAAATTTGATTTCTTGCTGGAAAGAGATTATTGTAGTTTAATTCATTTCTTGTTGGAAAGAGAACATTCTATTCTGGTTTCTTTGAAAAATTGTTCTATGTCGCATTAAATTCTTATTTCACAGTTACAGAAGAAAAACAGTTCATGTTACCTCAGAAGCAGATAGAAAACTGTCCCTCTCTGTGTACTCTTGCACCTTCTCTAGTGTTTGTCCGGTGAAAGCACTAAACATCTGATCCATTTTCTGTACTCAAAGCAAAAGGGGAAGAAGACAAACTCAGGTCTTGCTTTCCAAGAAATGTTAGATAAACTACAACAAGCAATGGAACCAAGTAAATGTTGCATTTGGAATGGCTCGTTGATGGTTTTATATCTAGAACACCCCTTCACACCAAGTTACTTGGGTTGAGAGCAAGGTGGGGTGTACAATTCTATCCTGCATGTGCTAAAATTTAACTTCTATAATCAATAATGATGAACCGCAACAGTCAAACTATTGAAAATTGATCAGAGAATCTTTGACAATAAGTCATGTATCTCATCTTTCAAAAGGCTTGTGAGTGATTTTATTATTTCTTCTGTCCCACAATAAAGTGACCCATTTGTAAAACAAAGTGTTCTAGGATAAATGATTTTTCTAATTTACATGGCAATATTAATTATGTTTTTCAATGTTATCCGTTAATGAATATTATCTTTATTAGTATCATTCACTTTGCATTTATGATACTTGCCAGGGGTAATTAAGAATTATTCTCTCTCTTGGCATTTCTATATTTTTCTTGTGTTAAATGCTCAAATGAATCACTCATTGTGCAACAATATAAGAGAGTATCTAACAACTTCCTTCAAAGGAATAAGGTTCTGTTTGGAAGTATTACTTTTTAGCTTATGGATTCTAGCTTATAAGTTCATATGTTAAATATTTGTTTGGTAACCGTCATTTTCACACAAGCTTATAGTTTATTGTTATTAGCTTATAAGTTATTTGATAAGCTATTTCAAGTAGCTTATAGCTTTTTATTTATCATTCAACTTTATCCCCATTATCTTAACTGAAAAATTTAAATATTAATTAAACATATTTTTTTATGACATCTCACATTTATAAACAAGCAACAGCTAATTTTACCGAACACTAAAAATTCAATAAGCTAGTTTATCTACAATTCGTCATCAGCTATTTGCTATAAACTATCCGCTATTTTTTTACGAAATCAGAGCCTAAGCATAAGATATACTAGTAGTCTTCAGGTCACAAGAATTTAAAGAGGCGGTGTCATAAATATAAATGTCTCAGCCAAGACTAAGTGAAAAATCTTATTTTCAGAAAAATCAAGTTAATATGAACATTTTGCAGCTGTCATATTATTAGAATTGTGAAACTTCAGAGGAAGAAAGACTAACATTGCGGGATATAACAGCTTCATTCACTAGGCGTCTCACAGCCTCAGGATGACCCTGCAATCAAATTAAGAACTGTTTCAATCATGAAGAAGAAGCCTATTGAGTATTGACCAAAAAACTTCACATAATTAACAATAAATTAACCTGCTACCTGTCAACCAAAAATACTTCAGTGGTTTTTCATGTAAGAAAGAACAAAATATTTTTCGTTCGTATCTGCTTTTTTGGTACAAAGGTATACATATATCTATATATCAAATACCAAACTACATAGTGCATGATATGATTAAATTGAAAAAATGTGACTTTGAAATTTTGAATAAAACATTTACATGGGAACAGATCAAATTTCTAACATAACTTCTAGATAATCCGTAGCAGCTTCTCCCGTAAAATAAAAGGCTAGGTCACATGCAACTTGGCACATCAGCCTCAATCTCAACTCAGGAAATTTATGTCTAGTTTTATAAAAGTCTGTAAACTGAAGGTAAGTAGGAGAAAAGTGTGCATTTGACTATGTTTATCATAAACAAGATGGCGCAATTCTTATTTCACCACTATAAAACACAGGACCATATTGTCGTTGTTATTATCCTCTTCCAACATCATATCGGTATCAACTCAGCTCCTAAAATCTTAAGTGCATCTTCTATAACAAAATTTCAAAAGCTAGACTCTTACCCCAAATCCACACTGTGGTTGACTCATCATAATGCGAGAATTTGGCATTGAATAGCGCATTCCCTTCTCCCCACCTGCAAGGAGAAGTGTTGCTTGGCTGGCAGCTACTCCAAAACATATTGTACCAACCTTTGGCTTTATCTGAAAAAACGAGGTCACCAAAAATGCGTTCAAGGTATAAACATTGACAAATAACTATTAAGGAATTAAAGTAGCTAACAAAGGAAAGAAAAGGTAGATTATAAAATTTGTGTGTATTAAGGCAAAATGGAGATGATAAAACCTTTATCTTACCCAAGACATGCAATCATAAATTGCAAGCACCGAGTATGTGCTTCCACCAGGGCAATTTATGTACATCTGCCAATAGAAACAGCTTAATATGAATCCCACGTTAGGATTGATTTAAGGTCAAATAACAGTGTTAAATCAAAACAAACCAGTATATCTGCTTCTGGATCAATAGTAGCCAAAGTCACAAGCTGCGAAATAACTCTCTGAGCCACTTGTGCGTTAATGGGCTGTCCTATGAATATTATACGATTCCTGAACAGAACAGATGAGAGATCAATAGCTCCTCCAGGAGTCACCACTGCTGGTGATATTGGCGGGTTCCCATTCTTGGCTTCAATTACACCATAGCTACAAGTAAACTGGAATATCAATAAGTTGTTCTTCATTCATTAATACTTCAGAAAAAAAAAAAATTGAAGACACCGAACATTAAACACATATTTCAGAGGTTCCTTGAAGTATCAAAGTTCAAGGATAAAAAGTACAGATAAAATTAGCTAAAAATAATACCCGTTTACTTCGAAGATAATCCCAGAGACTACATGTTTTCTTAGAGTTTCACAATGCACTACTTTACAACCTTATTACTTTATACCCTTGCACTTATCTTTCCAGGGAATAATCACATATGAGCTATGAAAATGGACAATAATTATTAAAATTCAAGGTAGGCCTAACTCATCCCTACAAAACCACGTTGTAACATGAGGGGTACCCCTTTTTATAAACTTTTTCCAGACTCTATCTTTAATCAATGTGGAACTTAGGCTTTCCCAATACACCCAACTCACGCTCATACCCAACACCATATTAGAATCTGAGTGACCTAACACTCATCCCTACAAAACCAGCTTGTAAGAACTTGAACTCTTTTCAGGCTCTATCTTTAATCTATTCGGGACTTATTTTTCCCAAATTCAAAAGTTCCTAAACCATACAAACACGTTATACTTATATATGCACGAAGAACTTGAAGGACTGATAAGGCTAAAAAAATTGTACCTTGTACTAACATCATGTGTATTTTTCTCATCAAGTTTTAATCGTAAACCACGGGTTTTACTTGATAAACCTGCATAAAGCAAAAACATACATATCACACTAACAAAATAACAACAAACACTTATCATTTCCACAAAAATAAAATCAGCGTTATGAAGGAAACCCCAAGTATTTTCTAATAGGGTCTTTTTGATAACCCCAATTGTTATGAAGTAAATTACTGAAACTACAAATTTCGAATTGCAAACAAAAGAAAACTGATTAAATTGGAAAATTACCGATTTTTGATGAATGGGCATGGGGGCTTGACAAGGAAGAAGTTATCGTGCAGGGGTTTCTGCAATAAATTTTCAAGATTTGAATGAAAATAACGCAAAATTTTAATTAAAAATAAAAAAGTGAAAGTTGTAATGGGTAATTCATATGGATATGAACCTGTGAGAAAGCGCGAGTTGGGAAGGGATTTTGCTGTGAGAAGCGATAGTGAAGGTGGGAAATGCAGGAACTGATAGCGCTTGAGATACCATTGTTTGAAACTTTTTGAAGCTTCAAAACAAGGCGTTATTACATAAACACGGAGTTTTATTCCATCTCATCTTGAATTCTACTAAGCCTGTTGAAAATGAACTTTTTTGGGCTATTTTGAGATGGCCCATTTTGTTGCAAGTCTTTAAATTAGCCTATGAAAATTAGACAAAAATTAGACAATTTCTTTATTGACCTCCCATCTTTCTTGGCCGTCTTTGCTGAAATTTCTTAAATGTCCCTTTACTTCGGAAATGCATCTCCCAAGTTAAAAAAAAGAGTGATTTCGGAGATGCATTTTCGAAATCACCTTTTTTTACGTAAAAAAAAAATATTTCGGAAATACATTTCCGAAAACAATATTTCGGAAATGCATTTCCGAAATAATGCGTGTTTTGGGGTTTAAACAAAATAGCCTCCCCATTTCCATTTACCCTAAATCTTTCAAACATTACAAATTATTTCTCAGGCATTTGCATAAACACCAAAGGCAACTTCAAATACCATCAAAGGTTACTCCAAAGACTCATAGACCACTTCTAAAGCACCTCCAACAACACCTCAAATTTGTAAGTTTTCCAAACTTTCAATTTAGGATTGAAATTGATATTAGGGGTGTTAGAAATTAGTATAATGTAGTACATTTAAGTTATTATATGTCACTCGATATATTTAGATAGGAAAAATGGAATTTTGATGCACTTAGGGCAAGGTTTTGAAGTTCTGCAAAAATGGTGTCGCAGGAGGGTTTCGGAAGTGTATTTTCAAAAACACCTCCCTGACCAGTTTTGGAAATGTACTTCCGAAAAATACCCAGGAATATTTTTATTTTATTTTCTTGATTGTTTCGCATTCTTATGGAATTCAATTTTTTTAGGAAAATGGCAGGCAACCCCGCACGACTCAGACAAGACAGAGAGACCCAGACAGCGTCGGCTAGACGCGAGCGAGCGTCACAGCTAGCAGCGACACAGGGACGGGGTAGAGTACGAGTACCCGTCCAGATGGATGGGACTAGTTCCTCATCTGGATCGAGGAGTCGGCTTGCTCGGGTGTCTTCTTCGCAGGAGGAGGAGGTGGTGAGATACCAGGATGATCAGGAGATGCCTGATGCTGACCCTCCGCACGGGGAGGAGGAGGAGGATGGCTTCCCGGGGGGTCCTAGGGACACTTCCGTGCTGATTTCCTACCACGAGTACGTCACTCGACGTGTCTGGGAGGGAGAGGTATTTTTTAATTTAACCGACTTTATTATTTAACTGTTTTTTATTTAGCTTTTTATTTCACATTTTCTTCACGGTCTAATTAACAATCTTTTTTGTTTTTGTTTTTGTTTTTGTTTTTGTTGTAACAGGAAAGGGCGACGCTAAATATGGTGAACCACGCGCGAAAATTTTTTGATATGTTTAAACCAGAGGCGCAGTGGTTTAATGATGTGGTGACTGCTTCCGTGATTGGTAGGTTGTGCATGACCGGGTACACCACTATCAGCCACGGCATGCAGGGGGCTTTCGTGGAGCGGTGGCATCGGGAGACGTCTTCTTTCCACTTACCGGTTGGAGAGTTGACGATCACCTTGCACGATGTTCATTGTCTGCTCCACCTGCCGATCAGAGGGAGACTGCTGCACCATTCCCGGATACAGAGGGTCGAGACGATCGAGTGGATGGTCGACTATCTGGGTATAGACCCACACATGGCTGATTTTGAGTGTCGGACGACGAATGGGGCCCATATCCAGTTCTCCAGCTTGAGAGAGTTGTATGAGAGTCACTTGGTCGCGGCGGCCGAGTCCGAGCAGGAGGGGGACGAGATTTTTACAGAGTATCATCGTGCCTGCGCTCTCTGGTGCTGGTTCATGTTCTTGGTAGGCACTGCAGTCTTTGTGGACAAGAGTGCAACCTACGTCGACGTGACTTATCTCCGCTACTTCATGGACCTGACTACCATTCACCAGTGGAACTGGGGGTCAGCTATTCTGGTATACCTATACCAGAAGCTGAATGAAGCCTCCAACTGGAGGACCAGGCAGTTGACTGAATCTTCCACACTATTGACGGTATGTTTCCTTTTAATTGTTACACATTTATTTATGGTTCATATTATTTTTAATACATTATCGTGTTTGTGTTTCAGGGCTGGATCATCTCCTACTTCCCCCGCATCCACGGCTTCGCCATTGATCCTGCATACGATGACACTTTGCCCAGGGCCTCCCGATACGTTCTTCAAAGGGGGAACAACGCAGTGGGACCATATCGCGGGTACCTCGACCGCACAGCTCACGATGACATTCGTTGGACGCCATTCAGCGGCTACACCGTTGTTGTCCCATTTAACCGCATCGCGTTATACTCTGGCTGATTGGCATGTGGGGCCAACACCATGGTGAGGTATTTGCTGGAGTGGTGCGTGAGGCAGTTTGGACGTGTGCAGATGATATCAAGGTCACCGTTTGAGGCTGCTCCCGACACAGTTACCCGAGTGGAGCTCACCGCTATATTTGAGGATTGGGCGTATCATTTGGTCCCGGAGGAGTATCGTGGCATGCAGGCCACCCAGGAGTGGCATTGTGTAGAGGGGTACGTGACATGGTTCTATCGGGTGTCACATCCTCTGATGACACCCGACGCTCCCGAAGCTCCTAGGCCAGCATATAAGGAGATCTTGGAGAACCAGCAGGCTAAGGATGACCATGCCACTGATATCCTACTGATATGCCAGCGGATAGAGATGCTTGGGCGGGACGCATTGGACCGAGGTATCATCGCGCAAGGCGGTCCAGAGGCGGTTGCAGTCGTGGAGAGGATGGTCGGTGACGTGGGCGGTGCAGCGGTATATACCAGGAAGAGGAGGTCTCAGGGCATTAGAGTTAGGCATACTCAGTAGGGGGTTCCGGTTTATTTTTCTTTGACTTTATTGTATTCGACTTGTATTTCTTGATAATTACGTACACTACACTTTCGTACACTATTAGTTGTATATATAATATTAGTATTTTATGCTTATTTTATTAGGGTTATATTTTATTTATATCAAGCACTGTTTATTGCAAGCGTTTTCGTTTAATTAAAAATACGGGACTAAATGTTGTTTTAGAAAAATTAAAAAAAAAAAACAATTTCTGCATATTTCGGGGATGCATTTCCAAAAACACCCAAAAAAGTGAAAAAGGTGTTTTCGGAAATGCATCTCCAAAAACACCCCTCATTTGATGTTTTTTGGAGATGCATCTTCGAATTCTGGGAAAATCTGAAGAAAAAGATTACTTCGGAAATGTATTTCCGAAGTAGGGGTATTTTTGGGTTTTCGCCGGAGGTTCTCCCCATAGGGGGGTCTACAAAGAAAATCTCAAAAATTATTAGGGCATTACATTATCCAACCTCTGGGGTGGGGTGGGGTGAGCAAATTAAAAACTCGATTATGTCCTTTCCATATTTCATAGATACATCTCGTGATGCATACAATACATGCATAAACGATGTGGCAAATGAGTCACATTTCATTTATGTCAAAAACTAATTCTAAGATTCATATTCGAAATCACCGTGATTTCAATACATACATAAAGGGTGTGACAAGTGAGTCACACCTTGTTTACGTCAAAAACTAGTCCATAAACGCATTTCCGGAATCACCATTGTAGTGTGTTTTAAGTTGATTGAACTAGTTTAATCAAATCAATGACAATTCTAGAGATTCATCTCCGAAAATGTCAAGCTGAAAATTAAATAAAATAGCACCTTTTCATGTTCTTCTTCTTCGTGATCGAACATCACTATTCTATCAAAACCCTTAAAAAACCTCATTAAATTCTCAATCGATTTTTGTACTTCAAAACATCATATTTGTATTTCATCACATCAAAAGGAGCAAAAGAAGCTGCAATTTAAGGTTAAAAAAAACATGTTTTTCCTTCCATATTGCTTGCATTAATTTATTTTTAAGTTGAAAAAATGAACGTTGAGTCTGGTGATGCATCTCAGGATAAGGTTGCAGGTGTTCCGAATACGCATCTCTAGAATTGTTCGAAAGTTGAATTTGAAAATTAAATTTGTTTTCCGTTATGCTTGGTTGTAGATATGATGCACCTTGATACTTTTTCTACTACTACTGTGTATGTGGAAGTTAAATCGGATGAAATTGAGGATGATGTTAAATTGGTTGATGTCGAAGTGGATGTCAAACTGGTTGTTGTCGAGGTAGATGTTCGTGAACAATTTACTCTTAAACATGAGTTTCGTTGATCGTGAACATATGTTCCCATGGATCCGGTAGAAGGTTGCCAAACTTGGGTTCAGTGTTGTAATCACAAGGTTTAATATTGGTTCTGATAGAAGACAGATATTTGTAACAATGATATGTGAAAGAAGTGACATGTACCAACAACCTATTTAGGAGTTTAAATGGGATGACACCATATTGAGAAAGTGTGATTTCCCTTTTAAGGTTCGTGGATACCGTAAGACGAATAGTACATAAAAATTTAATATGGTTTCTGGTATACATAATCATTACTTGTTTCAAAAGTTAGTCGGTCATCCTATTGTATGTCGCTTTAATCCCGAGAAAAATGAATTTGTTTTAACATGACATTGAATATGGTGCCGCCTAAAAACATACTTGAAACGGAAAAGACCTCAAAATATCTCAAATATCAAGTAAATATACATTGTTCGTGTCATAAACAAAATGGTGATAAGAGGACCAAGAACTGAAATGCAACAACTGTTGAAGCTTCTGGATGATGAACATTATGTTTCTAGGTACAGAGTGTGTGAAGATATAGTCATTGTTCAAGATATATTTTGGACTCATCATGATGATATCAAGTTTTTCAACACATTTCTCATTGTACTTATAATTGATTCAATATGCAAAACAAACAAGTATAGGCTTCCACTTTTGGAAATTATTGGTGTTACTTCGACAGAGATGAATTTTTCAGTGTGTTTTGCATTCTTGGAAAGCAAAAAAGAAGACAACGTTATATGGGCTTTGGATGTGTGCAAGACTACGTTTAAGGACCGAAAAAACATGTTAAAGGTCATTATACCGATCGCGATACCGCACTGATGAATTTGGTTGCAAAGGTTTTCCTACATCCTATGCATTACTTTTACTTTGTAGGTATCACATAACCAAAAATATGAGAAGTAGATTTAAACCTGTAAGGACTAAAAAAATTAAGAGTGAAGATGGGAAAAAATGATCAAAGCCAGTGTGAAAATGCAAAGAATACTGGAGGCTTGGAATGGTGTTATTGTTATGAATAAATATTATTGTGGATGTTCATATATATTCTTATCTTTCATCTTCATATTCCATATTAAGTGGTATAGTAAGATTATGATTTTTCACCTTCATAATGTCTTATAAATAAGGACCACTTTGCAATGTAAAGAGAACTCCTTGAAGAAGATAATATAATACCATTTTTTCTCTTACTTTCTCTCCTTCATCTCTATGTTGTTTTCGTTAATTTCATAACACGTTATCAGCACGAAACTCTACTATGTGAGTAATTTTATGATCAATTTGCACAATCTTGTTTCTTCTCTTTCGAGTTGTCTATCATCGATGAGTTCTTGAAGCATCCATGGAGGATTTCTCAAAGAATGATTGTTCAATTTTTATGAAAAATATCAATTGTAATTTTCATGCATCTCTGAAGAAATGCATGAATAGCGTGCATCCCAGAAGGATTATACGAATAATGTTAAGATATCTCAGAAGGATTTCTTAAAGAATTATTTTTCTTAATCGATGTGAATATTGTGACATGACTTTGAAGGATTTTTTTTCGAGCTTCCTAGAAAAATTATGCAAATAATTGTTTCTTTTTATCACTACGAAGATCATTTGTGATATACAATTCCCGAAGAGTTAAAGTTTTAAAATAAGGATTTATCACACATTAAAATATTTTATCTATAATATTAGAAGAATTTCATCATGATATTAATGAATCCCAAAAGGATTGCATCTATACTAATAACATATTCCAGAAGGATTGCATTTGTTATGTTAAAATTTGAAAAATGATTGCATCAGCTATATTATCGAATTCTAGATGGATTAGATCAATAATAGTGAAGTATTCCAGAAGGATTTCACAAAGAAATTTGTGTGTTTCGATGTAAAAAAACTTGTAACATACTCATAAAATATTTGTCATTCCAGAAGAATGATATGGGCGGCTCTAATACATCCCAGAAGGATAACTATATTTTTGAATTATTGTAATTTTCTAGCATTTGGCTATGTTAAAAACTTATTAAATTTGTTAGAGTATAAATTATTTCATAATTAGAATAACAAATCTATATATTTCATCTTATTGATAATGTCTTTTATTTTCTTTATTATTGTTTGAATTTTTATATGTCATGGACTCATGGTTTAATATTTTTCATGTCATTGATTATAAGAAAATTTGTGTTATATTGTGAAATCTCAAATGTCATGTCTCCTATGTTATTTAGATATTCTTTTTCTTCCAATAAATATTATATGAAATTTTTGGCTCCTCTAATTGTCATAATTAAAGATTTTGATGCCATTGGCTAAGAGAAATCCAATCACCAAACATCTTAATTTTTTCTTCGATCTAAAAATTTATAATTTGTAATATGTTCATTAAAATATTGTCATTCCAGAAGAATGAAACACATAATTTTAATGCATCCCAGAAAGATGATTATATTTTTGAGATCATTGTTTATAACAAATTATTTATATAGTTCCCGAATAACTTATATTACGATATAATTTTAGTCATAAGATTTTGTATGACTAAATATGTGTAATTTTATAAGGGATAATTGTTTGATAATTATATGATAATATGTTCATATGCATGTGTATGATTAAGGTGTTTAATCATGAGATATTATTATATTGGTTTTGAATTATATTTGAGGTATCGAATATCTTTGTATTACACAACATAATTTGGACAAAAATATGTAATAGAAAAGCTATCGTCTTTTTCCTCGGACTTGTACTACACTTATATTAGTACCATTGAAGCACATGCCATTGTAAACCAAAAGTTTAGCACTACATGAAGTCACTTTGAAGAAGACATTTTAAGTAACTACTATAAAGAATATCGTCTCACATATAAATGTATGCATGAGGGGGAGAAATAAATATTTTGTGCACTCTTCTTTCCTTCACCGTGGTTTTGTCTCACTGGGTTTTTCGGGTAAGGTTTTTAACGAGGCAGTTCACATTCAAAGAATATTGTACTCTTTTTCCTTCACTAGATTTTTTCCCACTGAGTTTTTTCTAGTAAGGTTTTAACGAGGCATATCCTCAATGGACATCCAAGGGGGAGTGTTATGAATAAATATTATTGTGGATGTCCATATATATTCTTATCTTTCATCTTCATATTCACTTTTAAGTGGTATAGTAAGGTTATGATTTTTCACCTTCATAATGTCCTATAAATAAGAACCACTTTGCAATGTAAAGAGAACTCCTTGAAGAAGATAATATAATACCACTTTCTCTATGTTATTTTCGTTTATTTCATAACAATTATTTTATTATTATGATTTATTGATTATTTATTATTATTATTATTATTATTATTATTATTATTATTATTATTATTATTATATATACTTTACTTTTGAATACCATGTACATTTTTTTAACTATAATAATATTATAGGAGGGATCAAATTACACTCGAAGAGTTACACTCGCTCAATAACTATATTTTGAAAAAATATTTTTTAAAATCAATCATTGGATTAAAACATATTATCATATAGATAATACCTATAAAGTTTGAGACTAATCTATAATGATTTACTATGTTATTGAACTACATCAAAATTAACGTTATATGAAAGCTCATTTTAATGTTAATCTTTGGATATCTTGATGGTATAGTAAATCATTATAGATTAAGCTCAAAATTTATAGGTATAGTATGATCTATATGATATTATGTTTCAATCAAACGGTTGATTTTAAAAAAAAAATTATTCAAAATGTAGTTATTGAGCGAGTGTACCTCATGGTGTAACTCTTCGGGTGTAATTTGATCTCTCCTCATAATATTATATTGATTTAAATTGATAATTTGGTAGAGCATGATCGGAAACAAACACAAACTTGAAATCATTCTATATGAAAAAAGAATAAATATGCCGACAAATACAAAACATTCATACACTCGAGTTAATAGAATAAACGGCAAATTAGAAACAAGTAATGTTGGAAAAATTAAAATGACAGAAATATCGTGTTAAGAAAGTTGTTCATTGAATTTATAATTAGTCAAAATTGATTTATAAAGCTAAAATCAAACCAACATTGCAACAAAACAAAAAATTAAAACAATATTGCATCAAAACGAAGAATAAAACTACAATGCATTTAACGACGAAATAAATAAAAAACTTATATATATATATATATATATATATATATTGATCTCACCAGAATCAGAAAGTTTGTGGCCGGTAGACGTCTGTAGGCTTGACGGAATCAACGGAGAAGGGAGGTATACCTGCAGACACTTTGATGCTCAAGTAAGTACGGGTGAAGAGGTAAAGAGTAAAGGTTTATAGTAGAATTGAATATCTGACCTTCCTGCAGAAGAGGGTATTTATAGTGAGCCCTAGCGTTGGGCCAATGGTCTCTGTTATAGGATGAAAGTCAAAGCCCATGACAGATGACTACCAAGATTTTCACGTGAGTAGGGTGGAGCAGCACGTACTCATCATCCTAGGTCAACTGCGCTGAAATCCCTGGAGCATGAATGGACTTGCCCATTGCGGAAGGCATGACGATTTCTACAATCACACTAAGAGTGAGAGAGAAGTTGATGACTTTTCCTCGGGTGAGGAGCACGTCAGGAACGTGCTCTTTATGTGCTCTACTGGATTGGGCCAAAACTTTTGTTCGTCCCCGACGTAGGTATAGATTAGGTTGTGCTCAACGCCAGTTCAGCCACATGCCCAGTCCAAAACAGAATCCCCTAAGTCGTTCGTAGACAAAGGAGTAATGACTAAGAGCTAGTTTATGCATTGAGGAGGATCGAATGACCCTGTATGAGGCAAGTTACATCTGAGCTTACAATGGTGAGCTCGCATTTCCGCGAACGTTGCTCGTCGTTGGTGTCTCTTGTTAGGCACGATATTTTCCCGTATTTGTTGCGTGTTGCTCAGGAGGACGACATGTTTTTCTAGGGTTGTGGTCAGAAGCCTCATTTGGCCAGGAAAAGTCTCCAGTGTCACAAGGGTTCGGGCATGCACAAGCTCATTTTTGGAGGTGTTGCAAACCAGGTCGAGGATACAAGTTTGTGGGAGACAATTATGGTTGTGCTCGCGCTGAGTGTCAGGGTCAGCTCGCGAGTTGTCATCCTGCTCGCGAATTTGCCTTAAGTCGTCCTCCAAGGCCGTGCTCGTGAGAAAGAATGGAAGTTTGTCGATTGTGTTCGGCTAAGGGTGTTCGGCATTCAGGGAGATGGATAATTGATGGGACTTAAAGAGACAACGATTTATCCCCTTGAGCCACGCGTGACAGCTATTGAATGCATCATAATTAGGGTATATTCCTAGGGGTAATCCTCAGTCAAAACATCGACACGCTGCCCCAAGAGGTGTCATGTTTTCCCGCGCAGGAACTTTGGCTTATAAATATGAAGAGGAGGACGACATTCGCACATCTCACTTTCTCCTCCACTACGTTTCCTCCCTCTGAGTTACACATCATTCTCTTTGGCTTTCTGTTCGCTGTTGTGTCGCTCCCGGGATTTTCATCCAAGTACAAATGTGAAGGTGGGGCGAGAAATATAGTCGTCATCCATGTCTATTTATCCCAATAAAGGGAAAGGAAACACAGAATAAACCTGGGGGAAGGATAAGCAAGGTCGTGGCAAACTAGAGAAATAGGTAAGGGAGTCGATTACATGAGGGAAATATGTTAGCACCCCTCACGTCCATCGTACTCGATGAGATCCATGCTTGTTGTCTAATCTAATGGTGTGTAAAAGAATCTATGTATAAGAGCTAAGAAGCATGCAAAATGTAGGGAAAAGAAAGAGTTGTACTCGCACAGGCCCTACCCCGCTGCCTACATATCCTTTTTGAGGAATCAGATTTACCATAGCTCGGCTAACTAGTTTCTATTTTTTTTGTGGTTTTTAGGTGAATAGTTACATTCGCATCATACGCCAGCTCGACCTTTGGAGACTTATGTCAGGTAGGTAGGAAGGAAGTAATGTGCTCTTAAGCGCCATTGAGGTAAAAGAAAAGAAAGAGTGTGGTTTGTGTGTTTAAAGAATGCGTGACAGGTAACCTAATGCAAAAGGAAAGCATCTACCTAAGTTATCATGCAAAGGGAGACTACGTTAAGTCTAGTAACCTACGGGGAAATAAGCACAAACAAATAATAATAGCATATAAACGGACGTCGCTCGTAAAGCACACAACTACCAAAGTAGCGACCTGGGGACAAAGGAAAAGAAAATAAAAGGGAAGCTTTTAGCCAACATGATCAAGACTACTGAGGCAAACAAATCTACTTTGATGGATAGGGGTGTCCACACTGTGGTTTCATATCACCAGGTGCATGACGGAAAAAAAGGAAAGAAAAAATTGTGTGTGCATACATGAAGCATCAGCATTGGGTGACGCGATCTATACAAAACATGGGGGCCCGACTACTAGACTCTTCAACTTGTCTTATCCAGGTCTTAGACTCCAATCGGATCTTGGGCACATGTTCAAAGCATCTTCTTGCAAAAAGTGAGCATAAGAACGTCACGGACAAGAAACCGGTGGGGGTTGGCTACTAATCCTCTTTACTTGCCTTCTGATGAGGACTTAAGAATGGTTGCCATAAAATGACATAAAACCATCATCCCGCTATGCAAGCTCAAAAAATAAACAATCACAAACATAGCCTCTTTCGAGGGCTTGACCAGATGAATGTCTACCCTACTTCTCATGTTATGGATGATGCGCAAAAGCGGTAAAATGCGGAAATAGATAAAAGGGAAAAGAAAACAATACCAAACGGATAGTAATCCGTAAATAACAGTAACTAAAGAAAAAAAAACCAGAGGTCCACATGCAAGCTAGCAACAAGCATTAAATGTGTAAGAGATCTGGTAGACGGCATAACATCAACAAAGTGAAATGATGACGACGCGAAAATAAATTGTGCGTCAAAGACGGAATATGTATCGGCTCATCCAGGTAATACACTTATAAAAGAGTCGCAACAGACAAGCAACAAATAATGTGAAAGTGTGTGTATCGTGTCTCAACGGGGAGACGAACGAACGAAATAGGAAGAAAATCATCGTGTCCCGTAAATAAAGCGGAACACAAAGCGATACGCGTCTGTTATACCCCAAAATTTGCCCACATCTTTTTTCAAGAAAACTCCAATCTGAAAATTAAGAGTTTCATATAATCATGGATTTTTATTTCAAATATCCTAGCATATGAAGTACTTAAATTTCAGAAACTTTTCTTATACAGTAGCTTGGCTTACAGAGGAATTTATTCTTACGCAAACGCCAAATACTGTTCATTACATCACAAATAATATTTATTTATTTACAGATAAATAGTACTAACACAATCATGCAGAGTTAAATCTTTTTGCAGGCGCAGAAGCAGGAAACTCAGACTATACTGGTAACAATTGTTTTTGGTTTCCCACTAACTTTTGTACTATATTCCATTATTTTCAAAATCTTTTCAAATCTCTTCTTTCAAAAATCAAATCTTAACTTTATTCTATACAACACTATCATACACTTTCTTTCAAATCTCACTTCCACTCAAATTTCCTTTTGTACGGAATCACATCATTCCCCAACGTCTCTATCATCTTTCCATTCTATAAATACCTCTCCTTCTTTTCACAAATCTCACATCAAATTCTAAATCATCTTTCAAACTTCTACTTCATCATCCATTTTCTTTCTTCTTTCCTAGCAAGAATGGCAAAATGGATAGAGACACTGTTTCTTACAGTCATCACCATTGCTACGGTGATCATGACTTTCTTCTGCCTACACAGTCCTGAGAAGTGTGGACCTGCAATGGTTGCATTCCCAATCCTCTACATGTTATTGATCATAGCATGGTTCATCAACCGTCATTTTTAAAGTTTGCCGTGTTTCTTATTTTCTTAAACGTACCGTCTATTCGTCGTACTGTTCAATAGTATGTAATATTTATACTGTCAGTATTAAATGTTGTACTATTTGTCATAATATTGCTTAATTACTAAGATAATATTTTGTGTGTTTCTGCCAGTCAAATATTTCTATTTCTGTGCATTTAACAATTTTCAGGTTATTATCGGTAATTTTACCCGCATACTGTAAATATCTGTTATTATGTTTCTGTTTTCTAACAAGTCATGTAAATAAATTTTTCATGCTTCACATATAACAAAAACAAAAATAACAACAAAAAAAGAAAATTAACTTTGACAGTTGATTTTTTTCACTTTAACTGCTGCTTCAGTACACGAACAGTCGGTTGACAGACAAACTGCAGACAGTACAATTCACAGTGATTTGTACAATCAATCAAATCAATCATTCACAATTCAAATTTCCAAGATTTTTGTGTTAGAAGTCTTCTGAATATCACATGATTAGCAGAAACTCAACACTGCACAAAAATCAGGTACGCTTAACTGCCTCCTATACAGACAGTCCCTAATCAGGGTTTTTCTTGTTTTAACAGGAGCAACAAGTTTTGAGAGCTCAAATGGATTTCATATACATCCATACATCTCAAAGTACCATCATACAAATTTTCAAACTTCAATTCACTCAGACGCACCGTCAGCAGCTCAAACAGTCAACAGACGACCCGTTTGACCAAAAAAGTCAACTGACAGTCAAAAATGAAATTTTTTGTCAAAGTCCATATTTTGTCAAAGGATTCAACATTTGATCATTGGATGATCACAATTCATCAAGGAAAGATCAAAAATCAACAAAACCCTAAGATTCAAAATTAGGGTTTTTGCCTGAAAAGTCAACTCAACTTTGACTGATCATAACTCTCTCATCCTTCATCCAAAAAATGTCAACCAAAGCTCATTTTGAAGGAAATTCAATTATCTTTCAAATGCAATTGATCCCATGGTCATAGCATTCACCATTTGAAAAATATGGCCAAAGACATTACAGGTCATTTTCAAAGTCAACAAAAAGACACTTTTTTCAAATGGACGCACAAGGAGAACCAAAAATCATTTTGATATGAGACCAAAGACATTGGTTAGAGGACTCTTTGAGGTTTCCAAAAAGTGCAAGATCTCCTTCATATGACAAAAATTGGAGGATTTACACCTTGTTGAAGTTGGCTAAATTTTGGGAAAATGCATGAAATCAACATTGCTCAAAAATGTTTTTTTTCCAAATGAGTCCAAGTTTTTATGGTCCAAACATCTTTGCCATGTTACTATGGGCCTCCCACGACCAAGACAAAGCCCACATCTTTATTGGCCATTTTTTGCATAATTTTATCTTACTTTAAGATTAAAATTAAAAGGAAAATGCATGGATAATGGTTGCTTGGCCTCCAAGTATGACTCACTTCAAGGAATCTTCATTTTTTCTGCAAGAATTGAAGAGCAAGACAAGAGCATTGAATGGAGTCAAGCTTGGTCAACAATTCAAAGATTTTTAATATTTTAAAAATCAAACTTTCAACAAAGACAACAAAGCTTCTTAGCTTGAGTTCCAAGCAACTTTGGGCTATAAAAGAAGCATCATACTTCAGCAAAAGGGGGGACACGAAGAGATAGCAAGAGAATAGCCACAAACCTCTCAAAATTCTCTCAAATTTCCATAACTTTGTAAAATTTCAAATTCAATTCTCCAATCAATATTAATACATACCAAGCTTTCTAATCATCTTATCAAACATCATAGAGTAAGATTGAACTCTAAATATAGGCCCATGAGAGTCGTATAGTGCATACAAGTGTTCTTCATGTATATATGCATTAACTTTCGTTTTCATATTTGCAATTAATTTCCATACAAACTAACCATCCTAACATGTTTATGGGGACATATATGGGTGATCTGGGCCTTGACATAATAGTTCCCACGTGAGAATCACTCAACACCATTAATGGATGTTCATGCATGCTTAAACTTTAATACCTTCGAATCTATAGCTACAAGCATCAAACAAAGAAACTAATACCACCAATGAACTCAGGGCCTCATGTTTAGTGGATCTGGGTTGCTTTCATGTGTTGCTAACGTGTATTTTTTGCAGGTTCAGAAGCTATAAAAAACTGCACGATTTATCGTAAAAATAGAGGGGGTTTAAAACCCCCGCTATCTGTTTGAAAAAATGAATGAGACGGAGGTTGAAGACGACCACGCGTCCAAGCGTGGTTCGTCAGTCAAGGCTGACTTTTCCCTCCGCTCACGTGGCTCTTCATCATTGGAAGGTCAACCAGTCTCCCATCCACGCGTGCACATGTGGGCCCCAGTCAGAAAGTTTGAATTCTCCTTGAATTCAGTACATGTTCCCTACCATCATATCATGCACCTACAAATCTGGACTCTTGATCTCATCAATCTTACCATCCAACGCACCATAACACACAGCCACACCATGGACTCTCACTCAATCACTACACCAGATCAGTATCCCTTTTTATTTTTATTTTATTTTCTATTTTATTTTATTTTCTTTGCAAAATTAATTTAAAATAGCTTAAAAATTCAAAAAATTCCACAAAAAATATTTTAAACTTCTAAAATAATATATTATTTTATGAAACAAAAATATTTTATTTTTCTTCAAAATTTCAATATTTTTCATAATTAATTAGTATGTATTTGTATATTTGCTTATTAATTATTTTAATTAGTCAAAAAATCATAAAAAAAATTGTTCTTTGTGTTAAATATTGTTTATATATCATAAACTAATTTTGTACATATTTAGGATAATTTTCTCTTTAAGTTTTAATTATTTGTGTAATTATTTGCATAATTATGTTTTGATTAACTTAAAATATCCAAAAACAAATTTCAAAAATTCCAAAAAAATTAGTTTTGTTCTAAAATCAATTAACAAACATTTTGTACATATTTTTAAACTTATTTGCTAGGTTTAATCATATTTCCATCTTTTCTTTATTTTAAATTAATTAATAATGCATTAATTATATTTAAAATAAATCACAAAAATACAAAATATGCCTTTTATTTCTTGCAATTTAAAATTCCTAGATAAATGTATAGGATGTCAAATTCATGTAAATAGGCTAGTTTACATTTCCCGCACAATCGATGTAATAGCGTAGATTTACTTTCTGCACTTTACATTTCCGCATTTTAATTTCCAGCACCCATATAAACTGCGTGTATGTCAAAGATAAAACTGAACCGTCAGATCACTAACTTCAAAGATAAATATCTGAATTCAATCACAATCACATTTGCACCTCCTAGGGTAACCCCTTTTCACTCTTTTCAAAATCAAAGTTACATTTCTACTGTTTCGAGTACAAAATCGAACCTTTTGTTTATATCCGACGAATGGATAGATTTTTAAAGGGAACAAGGATAAAGACCTCCTAACTCAGGGTAGACCTCCTAGTTTGCTTGCTCAAAATCAAAACAAACAAAATTCTCATACACTGTTGTTTTTTTAAAACGAATTTTCCAAAAGACAATATTTTGTATACATCCAAACACGGATCATTACAAAATTAACGATCTTTTCAAAACATCTTTCGAAAGATAAACAAGCATTTGTATATATCCGCACAAGGATCATTACAAATTCTATTTGCAAAGGTATTTCAAAAACACAGGTAAAGCATTCCGAATCAATTGAAAAGTAAAGCAAATGAGCTAAGCAAACTAAAGAGCCCATGGATAACCATGGATACAAAGGGTGCTAACACCTTCCCTTTGTATAACCTACCCCCTTACCCAGAATCTCTCAAAGGTCTTTTTTCTGTTTCTTTTATAAACCTTTCCTTCATTGGATAAAATAAAAGGTCGGTGGCGACTCTGTAAACTTTTTCAAAAGTGACGCGAAAGCGTCCGATCGACAAAAAAGAGTCAGTTCACGTATCCCACCCACGGAGGGGTATGGCCCGAAAGGACGGTCCACAGCGTCCGTCGAAAATCAAACTCGAAGTTCCTCACACAACTAGCACACATTGTTAGAAACAAAAGAGAGTACAACCAGAGTTTCACATTTGTATTATAATACGAAATAAAAGCAAAAAGGATGAAACGACAAAAAGCGATTATGACATATTTACAAAGTGACATGAAATGAAATCAAAACTACAAAACTAAAGTGCATTAGCACACATATCATCAATCAAATATGCATACAAGTCAATTAAAACTCAAAGCACAAAAATTGAATCAACCGGAAGCGAAAATGATAAAAATCGGAAAATAATCATAAAAATGAATTGCTCACAATTAAACGAAAATCGCATAGTTGCTTGCAAACGTGCCAACAAACTAAAAAATGAACTCAGTTTTTATTAATTCGGCCCGAAAATGGGTCAAAAGGGCAATTTTGTATTTCTGGCAGTAACTTTTTCAGAAATTAAAAGTGCTCAAAATGAAAAAGTAAGTAAAGAATTAGACCCGGAATCATCAACCTACTCAAGTTACACTAATCACATTTGCAAAAACTCAAAGCGGCTAAGGAATTATGACAAAAAGAGCGAATCCGGCACAATTACGTTCATACATGAAATTCTAGGAAATGCACCACAATTATGGATCATTCAATCATTCAAACTCATGCAATATCAACAATTAGGCACAATCATGTTCATTTGGAAATTAAATTCAAGCAACAAGCAACTCCAACTATTTTGAATCAAGTAGCAAAAAACAAAGTTTGTTCATATTTTTGGATTTCTCATGTCAATTATCTCTTAGGCATTTTAACAAACACCTTAACTACAACAATTATCAATTCAACTCACCTATTCACACTTCAATTATCACAATTCTATATCAATTCACCAAAATCAAGTAAAGAGATGTTAAAGAATTAACTTAATCGAACCTAAGAGTTGATCGGAAAATAAATCAGAGAGAAAAGAAATTAAAACGCAAATCAGAGAGGGAGAAGATATCGAGAGAGA
This sequence comes from Vicia villosa, assembly GCF_029867415.1. Classification (NCBI taxonomy): domain Eukaryota; kingdom Viridiplantae; phylum Streptophyta; class Magnoliopsida; order Fabales; family Fabaceae; genus Vicia; species Vicia villosa. The sequence goes on along the minus strand of NW_026705502.1, from coordinate 60,673 downwards.
CTTGAGAGAGATGAAGATCTTGAGTTTTGTTCTTGGATCTTGAATCTTGATGAAGAAGTTGTTGGAGATTGTTGAAGTTGTGGTGAACTTGATGAAGATTGAAGAGCAATTGAGAGAATTGGGAGAAATAGGATTTTGATCTTTGAGAGAGATTGAGAGAATGTTTTTAGAGGTTTTTGGTGATTGGTGAATTATGAGAGAGTTAGGTGTCTGTGCCAATCTCTGACACGTCTTCACTCAAAAAAATGATATTGATCGGGGCAAAATTCGGACTTGGGGTCTGAAGATAAGTCAAAGCCGAAAAAATTTGTGAAAGAATTCCGTCAGAATGGGCTCAATCAAATATAAATTGCGGGAGTTATGCAATTTTGAATCTTGTTTGACAGTGTCGAAAAACGCATTTTGACAGAAAAATCATGGCGCTCTTGCAAAATTTTGGAATTTCTGGTGCATATTTGACCTTGGGTCCCAACATATGAAATGTTAAGGGCATTGAGACGGAACTCGAGTTAAATTTTCAGCTTAATCGATTAAACAGTGTGATAGTTATGAATTTTTTAGCATCCAGAAGACAATGGTTCAACACTTTTTCCCACCTTAACACTTCAGGTAAATTGTGAATCGGGCACCTTCCTCAAAGAATCAATTGTCGACCCCAACACGTGAACTATAGTAGACCTCAAGATGGAAATTTTGGCATATGGATTGCCTCGAACTTTGTGGACAGAAGTTATGAATTTTCAAATATCCGAGAAACAGTGGAACGACGAAACTAACATTTCAGAAACAATTAATTCCCGCCACTTTCTTTGATGAATTGGCTTCCGACCCAAACACAAAAGATGTATAGAATGGCGAAACAGTCCCAACCTCATGGGAACCAAGCCCATGCGACCTTCCAGTCAAGAGTTATGAATTTTACACTTTCACCATAAAAACATACTTTTGCACCGAACTGTCTGAAAAACAATGGAACTCTTTGTTATTTTCTCTTGCTTTTCGAACAACGAAATAAACGTCTTCAATTAATTGTAGCACAGATGAAGAGGAAAAATTTTGGGGTGCAACATGTTGTTGCTGCATCACCGTAGTTCTTTGTTTTTCTTCAAACAATCAAGTAAGTATCCCCTTGATTCTGCCTCTTTATACTATTTGTTGTTGCTCCGGCTAGTTTTTTGCATGTTAGGTTCTGGCGATGTTGGTGTTTGGCGGTGGTTTAACCATCCCCAAATGTCGTCTCCGACAAAGAACACTAGGAATTTGAGTAAAGAATTTAGGATTTCGCGTGATATCTGCATCGGTGCCGCCGTCACAACGGTGACTAGACGTTGCGTCGGTGGAATTTATGAGTTTGTGACGAAGTTCATGTGTCAAGGAATTTATGATTTTGTGACGAAGTTCACAATGGTGACTCTTCTTTTTAGGTTTTAATGGCTCACAGTACCGAGGGTCTTTGTTTGGTCGACACCATCATTGATCCCGATCTGGCTTAGGTTAGGATGGAACCCCAAGGAATAGCCTCCTGTTTTGCCGATTACCTAGAGGAAGCGCATTCAATCATTGAAGAAGGTGCAGGCGAGCCAAGGATTTAGGAGAATTAGGAAATTTACTAGCCTAGTCAAGGAAAGTTGGTCTGCTCGTACTTCCCGAGGAACCGTTTACCCATGTATGAATACACCTTAAAAGAGTTGAAACTTTAGTTACCTTTTAGTGATTTCCGAAGGGGCGTATTTGAACGCTTGTCATTAGCGCCCTCTCAATTGCATCCAAACTCGATTTCCTTTATTCGGGCTTTCGAGATGGTGTGTTAATACCTCGAGATTGGAGACAAAATCCCCTTATTCTTCTGATGTTTCCACCTTCAGCGGCAATCTTCAGACGAGAAACATAGTTGGATGTCCCTCAAGCAGCTGAAGAAGTTGTTCAAAGCTTTCATAAACTCGGTTCGTACCTTCAAATATAGGTATTACTTAATCAAACCTACGAGTCGAGCGACCATTGACTCAGTGTTTGAGCTGGAGGTTATGATCGGGGAAGAATGGCATGTGTGTCTCAACGAGAATGGGAGCGAGATGACAAAAATGGTCGCAAAATTCCACCTTCGCTGGAGTAAGGACCATTTTGACCGGAGTGCAAACCACTATATCACTAAGCCCGACGAGTTGGATCTTGAAGACCAGTGTAGTTGCGACAAGCTGGTGAAATTCGTCGATGGCTTCACTCCTGCTCGGTGGGAGACTAGGAACGAAGAGGCTTTCCTTGAAGAGCAGGGGCAACCTATTTATGAGGATCGTTACATCAACACAAAAGAGCTCCTCGAGTGCGATACCATCGAGGATGCTCTACTACTTTTAGGTAGTTTTTTTTCATTTTAACATGTATGCACAATGTAAAACCCTAATCCCTTGATCAGGGTGAATCTTAATGGAGAATAGCTTTGTAGTTTGATGAGAAAGAATACCATAATGTTATGCAAATGACCGAATGAAGTAATGCAAATGAAATGAGAAATATAAGCCAGCCAAAAGTAAAATTAGGAGGACAAATTTTGGGGTATGAGTCATGTGTCGACACATGTAAGTCATGTGTCGATCTATGCAAATGCATTTGTCAACCTGTATCAGGTCATGTATCGACACATTCAAATAGAATCTACATGCTTCAAAACTGCAACATATGTGTCGTTGCAAAATAAAAATTTTGAGTGTATATGTCGATCTAAAAAGTAGTATGTGTCGACACGTATGTCATACCCCAAAATTTGCCCAACATATTTATTCATATTTCAGTCCATCTGATCTTCAAATGCTCAAAGATACACAAGAAGGGAGCATGCAGTCCCTCTCCTATACAACAGCTTCTAAATTAGGGTTTCTGATTTAATCAAGGAATTTGAACTTCTGATATCCCAAGTGGATTCCATGATCTCTCATATGATTCAAAGTGCCCTCATGCCAAGTTTCAAGCCCTGATTCAAAAGATTGCTCACTCAATGACCCAAACGATCAATAATCGACTAGTTGACCTAAAAGTCAAACTATGGTCAAATCACAGTCAAAGTTCCTGATCTTTTGTCAACATTCTCACCTTTAAGTATAATTCATCATGTGATCAAGTATTGATCATGATTCATCAAGGAAAGAATCAGAAATCAACAAAACTCGAGGTTTCTAAATTAGGATTTTTGGACTAAAAGTCAACCAAACTTTGACCAGTCATAACTTTCACATGGAACATCAGAAATTTTCCATTCAAAGCTCATTTTGAAGGAAATTGAATTCTCTGCAACTTTGTCTCTCACATGCCAAGGCTAAAAAAGCTTCATTTGAGAGATATGGGTCAAAAGATTAGAGGTCCTCCGAAAAGGTCAACAAAAACATCTTTTGGGTCAAAGCTAATAACTTGCGATGGGAAAACTCAATTGAGATGAAACCAAAAGGGTTATTTAGAGGACATCTTGGGCTTTCTAAAAAGTCCTAGAACATGATCATATGACAAAAATTGAGGGAGATATGCACTCTTAAACTTGGCCAAAAATTGAGAAAACGCATGAAGACCTAAGTGAGGGATTTTGGTATTTTTAAGTATTAGGCCATAACTATTGGGCTATCTACGAAATCTTAAGCCCAAAGGGAGTCTATTGACCATGTATTATTATTTGCATGATATTATTTTGTTTATATTTGATTTTAATCATTTAATTTCAAATAAAATTGAATAAATCATCAAAAAAATAATATAAGTAAAATCAGTTTTTTTTCCTTGATTAAATTTGATCTAAAGGCCATGATTTAAAAAGATATGTTCAAAATAATAGGAGGGTCAAAAATAGAAGTGATTGGTGCAATATGGAATCAAATAATTTCTCAATATTTTTCCACCAATTAAGGGATCTTTCTATTCAATTTCTAAACCTAATTCAAGGCCTATATATATGCTGAGTATTCTCACATACGGGGGACGAAAAAATTGGGGGCAAGGAGGCTAGGGTTTTGAGAACAAAAGTACCAAGAACTTTGCAAATTTCGTATCCTTTCTTGAAGAGATATCAAAGCCTCTGATTCATCTAAACTCGTCCATAAGGTAATATAGAACAGGTTTGTTGTATTACTTAGCTCCCATGCAACTCATAACACGCATACTAATTGCTCCATGTTCATGTTGTTCTTGAGTTTTCGTTTTTGCGATTTGAGGCGATTTAAGCGAAATCTAATGGCATATATGAGTTCACCATGATGTATAGAACAGGTTAGGAGTGCTGGTGGTGAAGTTTGGCGTATGGTTCGAGTTTCACCATGGCTAGGGCATGAAGAAGGTGTTCTTCGTGTTCATAGCTACACTGAATTTTAAGCTAAACGAGCATCACCATTGTATTCAGGAGGTAATTTCCAGTTGATCCATGCCTTTCTTGTTAATTTATCACGCATTTTTTGGTTAGTTTTGAATTTACAGGTTTGCTGCGGAAGAAAAAGGCAGCTGAATCCGCAGGTAATTAGAAGATGAAGCATTGGGAGGGACGATGAACAGTGACGAGGGAGTGGAGTGCGCGTGTGTCTTGTTACAATTCGCCCGTCAATAATGCGCCCTCTCTCCTTCTGTGGTTCGTTGGTCAACGTACCAGGGCCCACCTGAATTGGCTAATGACTTTTTCTCATATAACACTTGTTTACATATTTATTTTTATGCGTGTGATTCTCTAACGATAAAACGTTTCAGCCCAGCTGGCAGTGAAAGTTCTCCATTAACCCTCATGACCTGGGTTCGATCCCAGGGTTATGCGCTTTCCTCATGATTTTTTACAAAAGCATTTGCCTACAAATCCAGTGCATCGCCCACACGCAACCATGATGCACCCTCGCAAGATGACCGTTAGATCTATTCCCACGCGAATCCAAGGGCCTCAGACGCGCTTGTCCACCATGGAACTCCACACCGCAACCACACCAGAACATTCAGCTAAGTTTTCTAACTTTTATATTTTTTAATTACATATTTCCTCTTTTATCTATTTATTTATTTTTTCTTTCTTGCTTCTTTATTATTTTTAAAAGGAAAAACTTATTTTATCTAAACCTATCTAATTATAAAATTATACTTTCATAACCTTTTAATTTATTTAATCAGAATTTTGATGTTTTTATAATATTAACATTATTTATATTAATTACAGATTAGGGTTATTTATTCATTTATTTTATATCAACCTTTTAGGGTTTGCTCAACCCTATTTATTTTATCTGCCTTTTGTGGATAAAATAGGGTTTGTGCCATGGTTAACGAATCTTAAATGCACTAACGTTTCTCTTCTTCGTGTCAAATTTTCAGGTTAATTAAATATCTTCCAGCCACACGCCATCAGATCAAAAAGCTAAGTGATCTAAGTTTCTAATTCCTTTTGTTAAAATATCATTTTATTTTTTATTGTTATTTTTGCCTTTTAGTAGGTTTACCTCAATAGTCATTGAATCTGTAATAAATTACCCCCTATTATTATTTTCATTTTAATTTTCAGGGTCAATCGAAGGTTCGAGGGAGATCAAGGCATTCAATATTTAAAACTTATTATTGATCCTTCTTATTTTTTCGTCTGTTAATTTCCTCCATCCCCGCAGGTGTTTATTGTAATAGCGTAGGAACTTTAATTTCTGCCTTTAATTTCTGCTCATTTTAAACTGCGTGGTTAGTAATCCTAGGGAGTGCAAGCCTTGAATTGAACATAGAATCACCAATAATTACAAGATAAATTATCTAAATTGAATCACGTGATTGTTGCACCCACACACCTTTAGGGTAATCTCTCTCGTTGCCTGTTGCCTTATTGGTTGCCTTGTTGCCTTACTTTAAAATAGTCAAGTCCCTCGATTCCGAGGATACCTAAAGCAAGGTTGCCTACAGAGATTAAAAATCATCTAGTCCCTCGAAGTTGCCTCGGTAAAAGATGATTGTCCCAATTGCTAAGGTATCCTCGCATGATGCCTTAAATGACTATTATATCCTTCCCTTAGACTACTTGCCCTCTTTATGGCATGGGACAGTCTTGTGGCGAACGATTAATCTCGATGACCCTTAAACATCCAATTGAAAGACTTCCTGCCCTCTCATGGTATGGATAAACCCTTTCACTCTGAAAAGACTAAAAGAACAATTTTAAAACTTAGTGTAGTTGCTGCTAATTGCTTGCTCTTTTTTCAAATTCAAATTCGAAACTCTTTTTCCACTTATTTTCAAATACTTTCAAACAAGGCTACGCTTATTTACAAGCTAAAGTCCTTAAACAAAGTTTTTACTATTCGCACACTACTTTTCAAACAATTCAAACATTTTAAAAACAAAGTGAGTTAAGCAATTAAGAGCCCATGGATAACCATGGATACCAAGGGTGCTTTACACCTTCCCTTTGTATAACTTACCCCCCGAACTCAAAATCTTTTTAAAAGGTCTTTTTCTGTTCTTTTAGCCTTTCTTATTGGATAAAATAAAAGTCGGTGGCGACTCTTGCTTACCGTACATTTCGATAAAGTCAGTTCACCTTATTACAGAACTGGCGACTCTGTTGGGGATGCTTTCGAATTAAAAGAGGGGTTACCTTAAAGTTTAGGATCACTTTAATTGTTTGATTTGTCTGCTTTATATTTCAAAGGATGTTTTGGGTATTTACTTGTGTGAAAGATCCTAACCCGGATCTGAGAACCTTAGGTAAATGGCATGAGACCAAGGAGACTGCACAGCGTATACTGATGTGGTTGATATGGTGGCCATCGTTAGTGTGACACATTGGTTTGTCCTGGTGTTCCTTGGGATCCGACTTGAGGAAACACTTGGCTGCTGTGTGGTGTCATTAAGCACTAATTTGCCCTTAGAACCCTAGTTGAACTTGACTTTGGCCTATTAGAAAGTAGTGAGATGGCTGGCTTTGGTTCCAACTAAAGTTGGTTGATACTCGAAGCTACACTCATATGGACTGGACTTTCAGGACCTTCTCGATCGGTGATTCGATTGCCGAACTGAGATAAGCGCCTTCGAGAAAGGTCAATGATACGAGCTCCCTATAACCCGATCTTTATATAGGACAGGTTGAACCGACTTAACTTCAGTGGGGAGGGTACTTACCTACGAACTTCATGCAAGCCTTTAAACTTAAGGACACTTGTGTGACTTGTCTGTGCTTGCTACTAACCCTTTGGTTTTCTTGCAGGTTTTTCTTGTGGGACTCACTTGCCCTTATCACCTTACGCTTTGCCTGATGCATTACATAACATCATGACATCATATGCATAACATGATTTAACTAACCCTTTCAAGGATCTTAGGAATTTAGGACGCACAATTTCAGGTGCTCTTATCAAGGACTGAACTCTTATCAAGGGGCAAGAGGATTTACTTTCCTCTCGCCACGTACCTTCCAATTCATAGACGTTGTACCTATCAAGGGGCAAGAGGATTTATTTTCCTCTAGCCATGTACCTTCAAATTCAGAAGTTCCCGAATCAGAGGCTATGACCCACTGGATATGGTGAGCTTGATTCCCATAGAAGAACATCCAAAAATCAGAGTTCTTCAAACAAAGAAGCGACCAAATCATTTTTTGACGTTGCTAACTAAATTTCCAGAGATCCTTGAAAATATTGCATCTGCATTCATAACATTGCATCACAGGTTTCTCACCTCCTCGCTGTTTATTTCAGCATCATGAATCTCGAGCAATCAGTCAAAGACCTTCAAGCTCAGAACGCCCAGTTTCAAGATCTGATCCTGAACTTGTCCAAGGGGCAAGATGAACTGAAAGCACTCCTTACCAAGATTAAGAAGAAGAAAGGCAAGAAGACTCTAAGGAAAAGGCTTAGACCGATCTTGCAACTCAGGGATGTCGAGGCCTCTGAAGACAGTGACGAAGAGGATGATGCTAGTATCAAAACTGATGCAAAAAGTAATCATGATTCTGCCAAGCCCTCTGAAGAAGAAGAGGACTACCATCATGAGAATGAACATCCCGATGACAAATATAAGTTGTTAGAAGAACGTATGAAAGCCATGGAAATCCAGAAGGTACCTGGACTAGACTTTGAAGAACTAGGACTCATCTCTGGAGTTGTTATTCCTTCGAAATTCAAAACTCCCACCTTTGATAAGTATGATGGAGTCTCCTGTCCTAAACTACACTTAAGGTCTTATGTAAGGAAGATTCAGCCTCATACTGCTGATAAGAAGCTCTAGATCCATCTCTTTCAAGAAAGCTTATCTAGAACGCAACTCGAATGGTACTATCAACTGGAGGGTACCAACATCCACACATGGGAAGATTTGGCAACTGCTTTCTATGTGCAATATCAATACAATGCTGATCTCGCGCTAACTCGTACACAATTACAAAGCATGTCCATGGGACCTAATGAAAGCTTCAAAGAATACGCTCAGAAATGGAGAGACTTGGCTGGTAGAGTCCAACCTCCCTTGACTGACCGAGAGTTAGCTGACACGTTCATGAATACACTAACTGGTCCCTTTTACAGCCATTTACTTGGTAGCTCCTCGTCTGGTTTCACTGACCTCATACTGACCGGAGAACGTGTTGAAAGTGGTATCCGAAGCGGAAAAATTCAGGCGGCTACTTCTTTTGGTACTGTAAAAAAGTCATACAATGGGAAGAATGAATCCACCACTATTGGGGCAGTCCTGGTCTCTAGTCAGGCCCCAACACAACAACAACAGAAAGATCAACGTAAGCAACAAGGTGGCCAACGTACTTGGAAATCCAGACCCAAAAGTTCGTTTACTCCACTACACATGCCACTGGCTCAAGCTCTGCAACACTTACTCGATCGAAGTCTGATAACTCTACTGCCTCCATACTCAGCTCCTGCTAATCCCGTCCCTGGGTACAAACATCGTGCAAGATGTGCTTACCATTCAAATAGTCCTGGTCACGATACAAAAGAGTGTGGGCCATTGAAACATAAAATTCAAGACCTGATTGAAGAAGGGATCGTTGAATTTGGCCAACCAGAGAAGCCAGACAAAGTCTAAAGGAGGGCTATTTAGATCATTAATTTACTCGCATTCGCAATCCCTTTCCTGTTTGTTTAAACATTCGTCTTATGTTAGACTCTATTTATTTTATCATAATCATTAATGCATTGCATACGTTTGTCTTGATTTATTTCTCTTCCTATTGCTATATTAAACTTTGTTTTTACTTGGTTTTCGTTATGATATTTAATTCTCGCTAAAGTTGTAAGCCTTTTGAGGGAGGATGACGAAAACGGTACCGCAACCTCATACATTATGCTTTTGAACGGACTATGCTGACGATGTACAGGCATTGTTTCAATTCCTAAATAGTGGAGATATAAGGATGTTAATCCCTCGTCAACCCCTTCGAGCCTAAGAAGTAGAAGTTTTCTTTCTCATACCGATTAAAACTTTTAATCATAACCTGGGGCAGGGTAGTTACTCAGTTACCTCAATTATACCAGGTGCTTTACACAAGTGATGGATTCCCGTAATTCTCAAGTCAGGCAGTCAATATCCATAAAAGAAAAAGAAAACTGTTAAGTCAAAACCTATGAAGGAGACTTATAAAAAATCGAAACATCCCGCTGACTGTAATCTCAAAATAAACAGTTCAGGCAAAAGTTAGGGATAATAAAGTCAAAAAAGAGGTTACTACAAAGCCTCGACAAAATAAAATTACAAAAAGGATGACTTCCTTTTCAAATAAACTTTTGGTGCTTCAACCATTATCAAATGTCAATATTACGACTTCAAGACCTGCTAGAACTTAAATGCAAAGTTAACTGAGCATAAGATCGAAGAACATCACGAAGAGATTGGGATGGGTACAAATAAACTTTGAGCCTTTATCCTTTGTTTCTTAAACCGTGAACCAAGCCACGTTACAACCCTTGAAAGTCCTAACTGAAGCATGGTTAGTTCGAAAGCATATTGTCACAAAAAGGTAACTTGACTCCTTAAAGTTTACCAAAAATCCTGAGTTGATATCATGTTTTTACAAATATCACTTTCGTACATATTTTGTTTTACTAAAATTGTTTTTAAACTCCAAGACAGACATATGCATTTGTTAGCTAAAGATTTCGTTTGGGAAGAATATCCTTCGAAGGTTTGAAATTCGAAGGAAGATGGTTACTGATGACCATCTTTGAGATCAAAAATGGCTACTGATGGCCATGTTCGAGAATGATGGTTTAAGTTGGGACGAAGACAGTTAGCACTAAAGCTAAATTCGGAAAGAATCATCTTTGAGGACTTGAACGTTTTTTACGAAATATGTAAAGTATTGAAGCTTAGCGTATTTTCGTGGCATTCTCGATTTTGATTACGTTGCCACGCGTCGAAAGAGGATTCAGGCGGGTGGATTTGAATTTCGAAGTAGTTTATATAACTGCACAAAGACAGATGGCATCCCAAGGATTCTCGTGAGTAACGTGGCATCAGATTAGTGTAGGACCGTTAGGGTCGAAATTAGTATAAATAAGGGTCTTAGTATTAGGATTCCGGGTGTTCATTTTGTACAAATCACTCACATATTGCTCAAGTATCAAGTGTTAAGAGAACGAGTTTCGCTGAGAAATGTACGTATGACACCAACACCATTTTAAATACATTTGTATCTTTCTCTATTCAAGTTTCTTTTGATATTACTGCATTTCATTTACTTTTTGTCATTTACGTTCCTACTCTCTTTATCTTCATTTTACTTAGTTTTGAAGCATTTACGTTTCCACACTTTAAGATTCTTGCACTTTACAGTTTTGTCTTATATTTCGTCTTTATCTTACCCTTCGCTGATGTTATATTTATGTGTATAACAAGGTGACTGCTAATCTTTATTTCTTTGATTAAGTATTTCTTATTTCGAGACATGTCAACCATAGACATAATTCGAACTATCATGAGTAACAACTTTTTTTACTATGTCTTAGGATCAATCTAGTCGATCCTGCGAGTAACCAAATCATATTTATTATAGTTTGGAAGACTAGCGGTTGTTTACCGGAAATCACCGTAAACAAATTGGCACGCCCAGTGGGACGGTTTCAAACAAATTGTTTTAATTGATTGTTTTGTTTTGTCTAGAAAATATCAAGACCTTGTATAACCTTAGGAACGGTAAATTAACCAACAGTGCACAACCGATTCCTAAACGAAGGTACAACAAGAAAATGGTCAATGTGGCCAGTGGAGGGGGAAATCAAGATCCCCCACAAGGGTCAGGAACAGTAGCGGCAAATTCTACGCACGTTTCGACTTCTACTCAAGAGGTACAGGCTATACCAGTTTCGACAGGATCTGAACCCATAGGTAGTTCCCAGACGGCACCCGAAAATACTACAGGGACAACAGGGACTATACCAGTTTCGAGTTCGACCACCGTGCCTCCATTCATTAGCGCAAGCGAGATACTACCCTTCTCGACAAACGCTACAAATCAGATGTTTACCCCAAGACCACCGTCTGCCTCAGAGATGTGGAGATCCAATTTCCAATACGGAATGCCATATTCCTACATGACAGGCTTAGGAGGAGCGGGGCCTACATACACTACAACTAACCCAACAGCGTTTTCGCCTAATGTTGGTTCGATAGGTCGAAGCGCACAGAATACTGGCTTCTCCGCCCAAGTACCCCCTTTTACCACAAGTAGTCAAGCAACATTTCGACAGGAAATGGATGCAAGTAACCATGATATGCTAGGAACTCTTGCTAAAGAATTAGGCTCCATCTTGAATCCGTTAGCAACAAACATTGCTAGGACTAACCAGGATAATGTGGAAACTTTCCAGAAAATATCATCTCAAATAAATCGAATGGCAGATTTTTTAGGAGTTCCACAAAATAGACGAAGGAACAACCAATCAACTTATCAGGAAGGGGAACCCATTCTAGAACAAGTTCAAGCCGCAACACCACCTTCTAGACCGACACCAGTCGAGCAAAACCAAGTGATAGACTTAGAAACTCGAAGGCAAACGACTAACATTGGCCAACAGGCAGTTGCCTAGCAACAGCCTAATCTGGTGATGGTAAGAAGAAACGAACATCCTGACGAAGTGGTCCATAGGGTTAGGAGAGACAATTTGGCAACAGAGAACAATCTCACTGCCATGATAGAGAGAATAATGGCTAACAATGGCCTTAATACCGAGCTTCGACGCCCAAATTATACATCCCCAATAGCGGAATACATTATGCAAACGGAATTGCCAAGGGGTACCAAAGTACCAAAATTTACTAAATTTCCAGGGGACACCAATGAGTTTACCGTGGAGCACATAGCCAGATATCTGACGGAAGCAGGGGATCTAGCAGGGAACGAAGACTTAAGGATTAAATACTTCCCTAGTTCGCTAACAAAGAATGCTTTTCTTTGGTTCACTACGTTGCCCCCAAATTCCATAGATGCATGGGCACACTTGGAGAGATTATTCCATGAACAATTTTACATGGGTCAAACCAAGATAAGCTTGAAAGAATTGGCTAGCATCAAGAGGAAGTTCACAGAATCTATAGACGATTACTTAAACAGGTTCCGTTTGTTGAAATCAAGATGCTTCACGACTGTCCCAGAACATGAATTAGTTGAAATGGCTGCAGGTGTTCTAGATTATTCAATTCGAAAGAAACTGGATACTCAATACCTGAGAGATATGGCCCAATTGGCAGACAGGGTTCGACAAGTCGAACGGTTAAATGCAGAAAAGGCCAGAGCAAGTAAGAGTTATAAGAAGGAGAGAGTAGCATACGTCGAAGCAGACGACATTGATGGCGAACCTTTCGAAGATTCATACAGTATGGAAGAGGTCGAAATAGACCTTGCTGAGTTAAAAGAGGCGCCACCTTATTCTTGCAAATTGCTTACCCATTCTAATGGAAAAAATACAGTAGAGAATGATAAAAGCGATAGATTTCCTAAGAAAACTTACATATTTGATGTCACTAAATGTGACGAAATATTTGATTTATTAGTAAAAGATGGCCAGATGATAGTACCTCCCAATTCAAAAGTTCCTCCGTTAGAACAACGGAAGAAGCGAGGTTTTTGCAAATATCACGGTTTTTTAGGCCATAAAACTTCACAATGTTTTCTTTTCAGGGATTTAATTTAGAATGCTATCAAGGATGGACGTCTGAAATTCGCTGACAAAGCCAAGAACCTTATGAAGGTTGATGCAGACCCCTTGAATGTGGCTGACACTAACTTGTGTGAACCACTTGACGTCAACATGGTGGAAGTATCTGAAATTGATGTTGCCGAGTCGGAGATAATTTCAGGTGGAAATCAGGCTACTGAAAGCCTAAATGCCAATTCGATCTTCAATACTGATGTTGAAAGATCTTTTAATGCTGAAAGGACTGAAGTTCTGAAAGGAAAAACAAGTGAGGCCACTGAAGACCTCACAGTGAAGCTTCAGCAGATACGAATTTCTGAGGCTCCTCCGACAGGTGTTAACATGGTTAATGTTAGACGACCTTTATCTGAAATAGAAGAACTAGAAAAATGAATGATAAGGGAGAAAGGAAACATTGAAATCCCACCAAGGGGAAACAGTCTGAAGGATTATCTCTGGGATTGTCATGTGAAAAATGGTGGAAAAAGGCTGATGTGCCCAAGATGTTCAGTTATGTTAAATCGAAGGGTTCAAGCCAATTTCGAGAGGGCCCTGCGAGAAAGAATGGAGCAGCCTTGGAGAGGAGGAAACTTGTTGCTGAAAGTATACCCAAGGTCTGAAGAAAGCTTGGTTGGTTTCTTAGTCAAATGTCACAACGACAACTCTGAAGTTGCACTGTGCCCTAGATGTGGTGCAGTCTATGACGAACTACTAGCAAGATCATTCGAAAGGGTGTATCTCTACATGGGTCAGGAGACTCAGGGACTTCGTCCTAATTTGTTTATGTTCGACAACTGGACCCCTGCGAAGAGGCCTGACAGCCCACACCCTAGAGCTCGAAGGGTCACATTCAGAGTCCCTGCAGACATACCCAGGGATAGATGGATGCAAGCTGGTACCAGAACCAACAAATGGCGAAGTTGGGACCAAGGAGGAAGAACTGCAATGGCATATAGGAAGCAATTCCAGACTTCCAATCGAGAGATGTACAGATTGGAGAACTACAGAGGCAAAAATCCTATGTCCAGATCCCAATGGAGGAGGCACCAGAGGATGAAGAAGGCCCAAAGGGAATATAAACCAAGGGAGACTGGAGAATCAAGTAGCAATCAGATCCCAATGCAGGGGGCAAGGACAAGTAAACTTCCAGTCGAGCGTAAGTTGTTTGATTCTGAAAATGAAAAAGAAGAAGAGAAAATGCATTCCATCCCTTGGAAGGAAGACGATAGGATGGCAAATGATTTTGACTCAGACGGAGTGTCGTCTATAAATCTCAATTGCAATGTTGTGTCAGTACTCCCTCATGAGTTTAACCAAGAGACTGAAGTTGAAGATTGTGAGGAAGCTGATGAGGAAGAGATGGCAAGACACAAACCTGTGTGTTATTATGTGCTGAACAATGGGACAGTCGAAGAGCAGAACGCTTTCTTCGAAAGGCCTGATGAAGGTATGAGGAATCATTTGAAACCACTCTACATAAGAGCCAAGATTGAAAAATGTTGGCATTAACAAAGTGTTAGTAGATGGGGGAGCAGCAGTGAACCTAATGCCCCAATATATGCTGAAGAGAATTGGTATGTTCGATACTGATATAAGACCACATAACATGGTTCTGTCCAACTATGAAGGCAAGATAGGGCAAACTTTAGGAGTAATTCAAGTGAATTTAACTGTGGGTTCCGTCACCAGGCCAACGATGTTCATGGTGATACCAGCAAAAGCTAATTACAATCTTTTGCTTGGAAGAGAGTGGATCCATGGAGTGGCGGTTGTGCCTTCGATTATGCATCGAAGACTAACCATTTGGAGAGAAGATGGCATAGTAGAGAACATCGAAGGAGATCAAAGTTACTACATGGCTGAAGTCAATCAGGTCAATAAAACTAGTTTTGACAGGAATCTGGCGAACATAGGACCTTGTCATCCTGCTGAGGAAATATACACTCCAAACAGAAATGCTTTATACTATTTGTCTTTACATCATAATGGATTCCAATGGAATAGAGAGATAATGGACGGTCCAGAAGATATCCCACCAGTGGAGCATTCACCACCAATACGGCCAACAGGCTGGGATGATGACGTTCACGATGTCTGAGTCATCCTTCTTCGAAAAGATTTCGGCTTATATAGCCGAGAACAAAAGAAAAACGGCTCTTGAAGCCGAATTATCAAACATGATGGTTAATGCAGTTCTAAGAAAGGAAGAAACGACAGATTCGGGGATACACACGATCCCTCAATCCATTGAAGATCCAGGTCAAGACGAAGTGATCTCAGGAGAAGAATCGAGTCAAAGATTAGACGCAATCTACGATGAAGAACCCTTGGGATTCAAGAAAGACCCAATGGGGGCAAATATCAAAATGTTAGCCCAAGATCCACTCGAAGAAGTAAATCTCGGAGATGGAGATCAGAAGAGGGTAACATACATCAGTGCGAAACTGGCGCCAACGCTGAAGGCAAAAGTCATCGCGTTGTTGAAGAAGAACAAAGATTGCTTTGCATGGGACTATGACGAGATGCCTGGTCTAGGGCGAGATTTGGTCGAATTAAAGTTGCCCATAAAGGAAGGAAAAAAGCCCATCAAGCAAACTCCTAGGAGGTTCGCACCAGAAATTCATTCGAAGATCAAAGCAGAGGTCGAAAGACTTCTACGATGCAAGTTCATCAGAACCACGAGGTATGTTGAATGGATTGCTAATATTATGCCGGTTATTAAGAAGAATGGTTCATTAAGAGTATGCATAGATTTTCGTGATCTTAATGCAGCAACGCCTAAAGATGAATACCCCATGCCTGTGGCAGAAATGTTAGTAGATTCAGCCGCAGGCTTTGAATACCTAAGTATGTTGGATGGATATTCTGGGTATAACCAAATATTCATTGCAGAGGAAGATGTTTCTAAAATAGCTTTTCGCTGCCCAGGGGCCATAGGCACCTATGAATGGGTTGTAATGCCTTTTGGTCTAAAAAATGCTGGGGCAGCTTATCAAAGAGCAATGAATTCTATATTCCATGATTTCATAGAAACTTTTATGCAAGTATACATAGATGACATTGTGGTAAAATCTGTGTCTGATAACAACCATCTTGACCATCTGAGCCAATCGTTCGAAAGAATGAGAAAACATGGCTTGAAGATGAACCCCCTTAAATGTGCTTTCTTTGTGCAGGCTGGAGATTTCCTGGGCTTCGTGGTCCACAAAAAGGGAATAAAAATTAATCAAAATAAAACAAAGGCTATTATGGAAACGAAGCCTCCATCTACGAAGAAAGAATTACAGTCTTTACTGGGAAAGATAAACTTCTTGAGAAGATTCATTTCCAACTTGAGTGGACGCACGCAAGCATTTTCTCCCTTACTTCGACTAAAGCAAGGAAAGTTCGAATGGCGTGCTGAACATCAAGAAGCTTTCGAGAAGATAAAGCGATACTTGATGCATCCACCAATCTTATCTCCCCCGAATGGGAAGAAACACATGCGCCTGTATATTTCAGCGTCAGATAATACAATAGGTAGCATGTTAGCTCAAGAAGATGATAATGGCATCGAAAGAGCCATTTATTACTTAAGTAGGGTACTCAATGATGCAGAGACTAGGTATAGTGCAATAGAAAAACTCTGTCTTTGTTTATATTTCTCTTGTATCAAACTAAAGTATTATATAAAGCCAGTTGATGTTTATGTTTCGTCTCATTGTGATGTGATTAAACACATGCTATCAAAGCCTATATTGCATAGTCGAATTGGCAAATGGGCGTTGGCCCTCACTGAGTACTCTTTGATATTTCAACCCCTTAAAGCAATGAAAGGTCAAATTGTATCAGATTTCATTGTTGACCATGCAGTGGTCGAAAACCCTCAACAATACGTAGAATTGAAGCCTTGGAAGCTATACTTCGATGGTTCAACCCATAAAGAAGGGACTGGCGTTGGAATACTATTAATTTCTCCTGATGGAATTCCAACAAAGCTCAAGTATAAGATTGAAGGTCCTTTATGCTCCAACAACGAAGCTGAATACGAAACATTGATTGCTGGACTTGAGGCTTTGTTAGAATTGGGGGCAACCAGAGTCGAAATTAAAGGAGACTATGAACTAGTGATTAAGCAGTTGAAGAAAGAATACAAGTGTATCAAAGAAAATCTGATCATGTATTTTGTCATAGCAAATAGGCTCCTCAAAAAATTCGAGTACGTGGATCTAAATCACGTTTCCAGATTGAAAAATCAAGAAGCGAATGATTTGGCACAGTTAGCTTCAGGATACAGGGTATCAAAAGAAAAACTAGAAGAACTGATCGAAGTAAGAGGCAAGGCGATGGCTACCAGGCTCTCCCCAAGTGACTTGGAGAACTCACAATTAGGTTTTGCCAACAAACAAGAGTTCGAAGTTTTGAATATAGACTCTTTAGCAGACACAGATTAGAGAAGTCCAATTGTGAACTATTTAAAAGATCCTTCGACAGACACGGATAGAAAGGTAAAATATCGAGCTTTATCATACTTTTTAATGGGAAATGAATTATTTAAGAAAAATCCCGAAGGAGTTTTATTAAAGTGTCTGGGCGAAGCAGAAGCGTATTTGGCTCTCTCAAACGTACATAGCGGAGCATGTGGTGCGCACCAAGCAGTGCACAAAATGAAATGGCTTTTGTTTCGATACGGAATGTATTGGCCCTCTATGTTGAAAGATTGCATAGAATTTGCAAAGGGTTGACAAGAATGTCAAGAGCATGCAGGTATTCAACATGCTCCTGCAAATGAATTAAGTTCAATAATAAAACCATGGCCTTTCAGAGGCTGGGCATTAGACTTAATTGGAGAAATTCACCCCAAGTCTTCTAGAGGTCAAAGGTATATTTTAGTAGGAATAGACTACTTCACAAAATGGGTCGAAGCGATACCACTTGCGAATGTGGATCAGGAATCTGTGATTGAGTTTATTCAGAAACACATCATATACAGATTTGGAATCCCAGAAAGTATAACCACAGATCAAGGATCAGTGTTCACTGGGCGAAAGATGCAAGACTTTGCCAAAGATATGGGGTTCAAGTTGTTCGCTTCTACACCTTACTATGCTCAGGAAAATGGACAAGTCGAAGCGGCAAATAAGATAATAATTGGTCTTATAAAGAAACATGTAGGGAGAAAACCCAAGAATTGGCATAAAACTTTGGACCAAGCACTTTGGGCTTGTCGAACATCTCCAAAAGAAGCTACAAACACAACGCCTTTCCAACTAACATTTGGACATGATGCAGTACTCCCAATTGAGATATATTTGCAGTCAGTTTGGATACAAAGACAGGCAGAAATCCCTCCAAACATGTATTGGGAATTGATGATGAATGAATTAGTAGATTTGGACGAAGACAGACTTCGAGCATTGGAGATGATAAAAAGACAGAAAGAAAGAGTGTCCAGAGCATACAATAAAAAGGTGAAAGGTAAAAAGTTTATTAATAATGACTTAGTTTGGAAAGCTATTTTACCTATAGATCGAAAGAATCAAGCACTTGGTAAATGGTCCCCACATTGGGAGGGACCCTTTCGAATCTTGAAAGTGTTTTCAAATAACGCTTATGAAATAGAAGAATTGGCAGAAGATCGTAGGATTTTAAGGGTAAATGGAAAGTATCTGAAAAGATACAAACCAAGCATGCATGAAGTAAAGATTCTTACAAAAACGTAGATATTCGAAGTATATTACGTAGGCCAAAATGGTTGAACTAACACCAAAATGGCTGTATGTTCAAACAAACATGCATGGTAAATACAGTAAGAAGCCAAAGAAATGCCAAAATGTTGTTCATTAATTTCAAAGGAGTACATTCGTTACATAGAAGGTGGTTCCTAAGAACATTGAGGATTACAAAATTCAAAACATGAAGCCTAAAACAACCTACCTCCTAGTTGATCCTTTGATCTAAACCCTCTAAGGACAGCAGGGGCAAGCTTTCCGCCTCGAACATGTCCAAAGATCCAGATCCACGCATCCTTCTCACTATTCCCTTTTTAAGGAACATGTAGGACAAGAGTCTTCCATATGGAAGACATGTTACCACACCTTGCCGAGCAGCAGCCATGGAAACGGATTCAACAAGTCCTTTGAAAATCATCAGAGGAAAGTTAATCTTCTTCCCACGGAGGGCACAGAGTATAAACTCCAAATCCTCCACCATGATGTTATTTTGATCATGGTTTTGTGGACGAAAGTTGCCCACAAGGGGTTGTTGCCAAACCCTGATGACCTTGGCACTGAAAGGGTCATTATCCATAAGAGTCCTCAACATAAGATGGGTGGTCATGTTGAAGGTATTGTCGTCAAAAGTCTCCCCAGAGTTATTGCATCTCAGCAGGTTGGAGATGGTGGAAGGAGTGATAGTGATATGGGCCTTTCGAACCTCAGAGACGATAGTGGTTCTGCCTTCCGGATCTATGCGCAGAGACGCAAACATCCAAAAGTCTGCTAACATATTGGGATAAACAGATCCCTCCAGGATTTCATGGTAAAAGTCAAGCTCTTGGTTAGCAAAGAGGGCACCGATATTGATAAAGTTTTCATCAAGTTCTTCTTCAGAGATTCTGAATTCTTTCTTGATGCAAGCCCTGATGTTAGCATAAGTTAGGGGTAGTGCCATTTGGACAAGAGAAGTTTGGAGAAGGTTTTATCTGACTCTGTATTTGAGAGGATGCAAGAAGAAACGAAAATTTTGGGCAAAAGTTTGAAGAAAGTGTGAAGGAAGAAGTGGAATGCCAACCCTTTATATATAATAAGTTGGCAGTAGAGGAACGGTTTATTTTAATGTTTGATTGGACTGTGTTTGGTATTCCAAAGAGAAGTTATGGCTTCCGTCGTTTCCCGCCCTTGGAAGTTGAAATGTAATCATGATGAGAACTGATGCACGCACGTCTCAAATAGACGTTTTGGAAAAGGTGACGTCAGCTTTCAATGATGGTTACGGCTAAGGGTAGTAGAAACGTCAAGTCTAGACGCAAAGGGCTGCGAAGGATAATCATGTCACATGGTTACATTTATTAAAATTACTGTGACAATGGAAAAAGTATATTTTGGCAAGTTTTAGAGAATTGCTAAGACATTACTTATGATAATTGCAAAATAAAATATGTGGGGAGATTGAAAGATAAAGTTGCACATATATATATTCTTGGAGAAATTTGATTACAAAACAAGATAAGTACGCAGCACAAAAAGAGTACAAGGTTCGAAGCAACTAATTAAAATCTTTGGAAAGGTTATCTTTTATCTTCGAGTACTGGATATCCCATAAGGACATATGACGTTCGATCAATGCCTGTTGTCTTTTCAGTTCTTCGATCTCTGGCACTAGCTGCTGTGCCATCTCAAAGTGTCGAATCCCTGACTGCGCCACTTTAGTTAATTCATCTTGATTGGTTTTTTGGATTTCTACCTGACGAGACTGGGCATCCTTTATCTTCCCTTTGAGTTGCTCAATTTCTTTCTTCCAGGCTTTGATATTTGTCTCACACTCTTCATATTCCCGTTGGTTCTTCGAACGCTCGAGCTTAAGGGTTTCAACCTTCTTTGTTGCATCGTTAGCAGCTTCCCATGAAGAACTGTGAGAATCATTTTTGCTGTAAGCTGTCCGTCAATATCCCGTTTTCGAAGGAGATTAGATTGGAGTTGTTCAATCAGAGAACTCAATAAGACAATTACTTCTGAGATTTCCACCGGAACAAGAAGTAAGTCCACTTTCTTCAGAAGGTTGTTTAGACCATAATATTTGGTGGAATCCTTGCTGAGAGCTTCGACGAGGTTGGTTTCAAAGAACTTCTCTCTTATCTGACGAAGGAGTTTAGGAATATCATCCTTGTCACCAGCACCTGCCAAGATAGTCGAAGGAGCTCCAAGGGACGAACCGCTATCGATACTCATCATGGTCTTGAGGAAGCTCACAGGATCAGTCTTCTTGAGTTGCTCTAGTTCTGAGGGAGTAGGCATCGCAGGAGCTTGCTTCGAAGTAGTCCCAGGAATGACTATGGTTCCAAGGTTCGAAGTTTCATTAGAACCAGGTGTAGCCAGTTTGGAAGTTTCTTTTGCAACATCTTGTTCAGATATGGTGTCTTCGCTGCCAATTGGTTGTCCAGCTGCGTTACCACTATTTGAACATTGCGGATTTTCCTCCATAGTTTCATCTTGATGTGTGGGTGGAGACTCATCATTTGAATGGCTTTCTTCAACAGACGCGGTCGGAATAATGGTTGCAAGAGGCTGAGTGTCTTCGAGAACGGGAGAAAGCACATGAGGCTCGTGTTGAGACACACCTGTGATGGACAGTTAAAGTCGATCAAAACGGAGGAAAAGGCAGAAAAGTCCATTTGTCATTTAAAAGAGCAGACATTTAACTCGAAGGTTGTCAAGGTCAATATGTAAACTTGAGGCTTCGAGATCAGAAGTAGCAGTGCCAGCATCATCCTACATTTACAAGGTAAAAATGTGAGCTTAATCATTAGAATTAGAATGTAAAGAAATGGTTAAATGGTGAAACCCAAAATACCTTGGTCGGAATGTTGTCTGGACTGGAGTTATGACTCTCCATAATGGGGATAGTGCTAGCGGCCTTCAAAGGTGAGTCCTCGGAAGACACCTTGTCACTCGAAGAGGTGAGCTTCGAAGTCCCAGATCCCTTTCCTTTGGCTGAAGGGGTAGCAGCTTTTTGTCTTTTCTTTATCGTTTGTCTGGTGCGAGGAGGAGATTTATCTTCATCTTCTGAGTCGGCTGTTGGAGGAGTTTTTCGTTTCGAATGCGCTGGAGGTTTCGAGCTCTGAAGTACATATTAAAACCAAGTGAGTGACATTCGTTAAATTCTACAAGCTAAAATATAAGGGATCCATGTGCCATAGGTTTTTTGCCAATGGTGACAGAATCACTCCCACTCGCCCTGGTATTCCTCGAAGTCCCAGAACCCTTTAGTACAGGGGCTTCCTTGATTTGCCTCTTTCGGGCAACAGTTGTGAACAAAATATAAATCAGTATTTCAATGAAAAAGGGGGGATTAGTCGAATGATTATCTAAACCCTAACCTTCAGGCATTGGAGTCAAAACGCGAACATGCTCAATATCTATATGAAGATGTCCTTTGAAAGTATCCAAGGTATGCTTAGTCGGGACCACTCGTTCAGCGCGTTTTTTAGTTTGTTCCTGAAGAATTTTCATAGGATTTCCACACACAAACTAGTCTGGAAAAGGAGGACTTAAAGCCACACCAAAATCAGCACTTGGCAGTGGAGGGAATTTTGGAGGATTAAGTTTGAAAGTCACTTCATAACGCAGTTCTGGTCGAACAGACGGGGGCAGTTTCAACTTATCCAGTTTAGCAGAAAACTTTTCACGTAAAGTAACTGCAGCCTCGCGAATGGTCCGACTAAGTTCATCAGGCCTGTAGATAGTTTCAAAGAACTTTTGAAATGCTTGAATTTCTTTAATATGAGTCGAAGTACCTTTCTGGAAATTCTCCTGCACATCAGCAAAAGCTGCAGTTAGTTCCCGAGTAAGGCTGTCAGCATCGAAGATTTGCGTAGAATAATATTTTGTCCACCATTGATGAAAATCTATGGTAGAATAAAAAGCAGGCTCGAAGGAAATAGGAGACAAAGTGGTGATGCCAACATATCGGGAGATTTTTTATTCATATTTATCTTCTGTCAGATGCGAAGTGTGTAAACACATGTGATTCCTTTTGTCATACAAACACTTCGGTTTAAGTTGAACCAGCCCAAATTGTCTTGAAACCAGATTCGGTTGATAGCAGAGGAGACAACAATGACTTTTTGGAGATCGAAGTCGGTGATATAACAGCTTTGGGGTGAGGAAAGCCTCCCAGATGGCCATAGATTCAGCTTGTTGATCAGGAGAAGTGGCTGGAAATTCTCGAGTAAACCATTCGGGACCCACCTTACGTTGTACGAATGGAGACATCGAAGGAGTGAATTGATGACGTTCAGCGGACATCATCATGAATGCCAGGAAAGTTTCACGAAGTTTGCCACTTTCTTCCTTTGGAGTTAGGTAAGCCAATCTAGTTCCTTCTACTGTTCGATCCTTTATGGCTGCACTTTCTTCATCCACGACATTTTATATGGGAGGTGAGCCTCGAAAGTGGCATTAAGCCATAGTTGCAACAGCCAGAAAGGACCAGCGAAAAGAAGAGACCCTGTTTTGTAGTTCTTAACAAGGTCCGTTGCCTCACCAAGATTCTCATAAAGAAATCCTAGGATTAACTGGCCTAGGTTTAACTTTATCCCAGCATTTAGCTGGTTAGCCATGCAAAGATATCTTTTTGCTACTTGTATGGACCTAGAGCAAAAGACACATCTCGAGAGCCAAAGCGCTAGAAACTCTATGTGTTCTTCGTCAGAAACGTCTGGGTCCGTTTTGTTATGGTATTGTTAAATGAAGGCAGTATAGGTGACTGTTGCTTCGTTAAAATTAATGGTGTCAGTATCCATGAAATTAGGGTCGAAGGTTTCCCCAGTTGGTCGAAGCCCTGTAATGGCAGCTACATCGAAGAGGGTAGGGGTAACCATCCCGCATGGAAGGTGAAAAGTATTGTGAGAAGCATCCTAGAAGTAAACTGACGCTACTAACATGGTTTGGTTATATTCTAAACCTGTTTTGGATAATTGGATTAAATCGTAAATCCCTAGTTGTTTCCAGAAAGGCACTTTTTGCTTTTCTACCTTCGTTAGCCAAGCATAATACAGGTCAGGATCCTTTGCTAATGGGATTGACCTAAAAACTTTCACAAAATTAGTTACATTATTTAACCTAATTTTTTCTAAGGCCAAAGGAGTTTCAATTGAGGTCTCTGTTGGGCTATCAGGGTTTGCTGAGACTGGGTGGCCTTCATCGTCTATCTTATTCTTGCTAACTAAAGGCCTAGTCTTGTAATAAGCAGGAAAGAATTTATTCAAAGAGGAGTTATTTTCTCCTGGTAAAGGACCCATGAAGGCATGAGTTTTTCCAGAAAGTTCAAAGGGAATGATTACCTGAGAAGCATAGATGGCACGCGCCTCTGCTGTATTTGGATTTGGTATGTGTTCTTGATCCCCTGTCTGCATAGGATTTTGAAGTTTTAGAACAGGTTGAAGAACATTTGAAGAAGACGCCATGGGTAAATTTGATTTGGGAAATGGGTTTGAATGTAACCGAAGATGTTCTTTTCTGTGAAGAGAATGAGGAGATAAAAGTGAAAGTTGTATGAAGGTGGGAGTTCAAGTATTTAAAGGTTTAACGGAAACCCTTTCAAATCTTTTGGGTAAAAGCCAAGAGACACGCGGCAGGCGTTGATTTAATCCAACGGCGGTCGAA
The DNA here is from genome assembly GCF_029867415.1 of Vicia villosa. Taxonomy (NCBI): domain Eukaryota; kingdom Viridiplantae; phylum Streptophyta; class Magnoliopsida; order Fabales; family Fabaceae; genus Vicia; species Vicia villosa. The sequence continues at coordinate 36,180 of NW_026705502.1, read as the reverse complement.
TAATTATTAGCTTTACTCCTAGTATATAGGAGTAATGATCATGAAGTAAGACCAGAACGTGGGAATGTAAGTTATGAGAAGACATCTTTGAAAATGAAAAGACGTTTTGGAAACAGAGTCATAAATGATTATGACGTCAGTCAATAGTCTTGGGACTCTAAGAAATAAGTAAAACGAAATCTCGTTATAACAAGAAACACCTATTTCTCTTGTTTTAGAAACTGGCATTTATTGGGGGCAATTTGTTAGCTGAAGATTTCGTTTGGGAAGAATATCCTTCGAAGGTTTGAAATTCGAAGGAAGATGGTTACTGATGACCATCTTTGAGATAAAAAATGGCTACTAATGGCCATGTTCAAGAATGATGGTTTAAGTTGGGACGAAGACAGTTAGCACTGAAGCTAAATTCGGAAAGAATCATCTTTGAGGACTTGAACGTTTTTTACGAAATATGTAAAGTACTGAAGCTTAGCGTATTTTCGTGGCATTCTCGATTCTGATTACGTTGCCACGCGTCGAAAAAGGATTCAGGCGGGAGGATTTGAATTTCGAAGTAGTTTATATAACTGCACAAAGACAGATGGCATCCCAAGGATTCTCATGAGTAACGTGGCATCAGATTAGTGTAGGACCGTTAGGATCAAAATTAGTATAAATAAGGGTCTTAGTATTAGGATTCCGGGTGTTCATTTTGTACAAATCACTCACATATTGCTCAAGTATCAAGTGTTAAGAGAACGAGTTTCGCTGAGAAATGTACGTATGACACCAACACCATTTTAAATACATTTGTATCTTTCTCTATTCAAGTTTCTTTTGATATTACTGCATTTCGTTTACTTTTTGTCATTTACGTTCCTGCACTCTTTAATGAGTGTCATTATAAAACAATTTTGTCTACGTAATTTCAAATGTTTGGCATCAGGAAGAATCTGCATGGGGCATAATTAATGACTAAAAGTCCTCCCGACAAATAAATTTGCAGAGACGTATCGTATGCATGACTCGATCAGCTAAAAGCTTGTTTACAAAAGGGGCACGACGTATTATTATCCCATCTACTAGGGGAAAACTAGTCATGATTCATAGAACCTCTCAGAGGCACTGAAAAACCAGAGAAGTTAGTCCATCACTGGGGGCATGTCACATCAGTCACAAATCTCAACAAATGCTATTTAGCTACTAACATCAGATGATGTCATTATCTGTCTCTTATTTGAAGTTCTAATTCCAAATTCAAGCATCGAGCATACCAAGCTATTGACTCCAGGGGCAGGTATACTCTCGCAAGTGTTTTTCAACAGCAAGCACTCAAAGACAAGGGGCAATAAAAAATTGAAAATCTCTGGGAACCTTCCTCACAGAGCAGTTTTCATAATATATCCCCACAGAGCACTTTAAGAAGTTATCTTCAAGCAATCTATTCCCAACAGAAACTTGGTTCCCCAACGGAATTTATACCTCCGACATTTCCGGTTTCCCGACACAATCTCCTTCTCTAGCATGGTTTATTCAAACTCGCTATTTCCATTAAAGTCGCCGCTCAGAAATCTGGTCGGATAGTATACTCATCTCTCTTGTCCCCAGGATACATCAGGATCAGATCACTCAAGTCACTCTCATCCCCAAACGAAGATAAAAAATCCCCAGCTGGATATCATCGAACAAAAGACAGGAATTCTCTTGTCATTATCTCCAACAACACACAGAGATTTATTTTCTTAACCAGCAGCTGCTATACAAAAATTATCAATATGCTCCGACTATATAGTCCATCCCTGCATCATTCATAAATACATGCATAACATACAGGGCTCTCGTTTATTTCGAGAATCTCAATACATGCATCATGACATTGCATAAAACTAATCTTTCCTTTTCAGGTCATTTCATAATCAAAAGAATATTATCATCCAAGTGTGGTGCAAATACAATCGTATCGACGATTCAATCTCAACACTCAAAACAAATACAACTCTGACACTTCATTCCGAGTCTTTCTTCAAAGATAATTCATAAACAATCAAAGAACACCCCATCCTTTCTAGGAGCCTTTCTAGGTATTCTTGTTTAAGACGTATAATATCCTTTCTAGGAGCCTTTCTAGGTAGTCTTTTCTAAGACATTTATCCTCCTTTCTAGGAACCTTTCTAGGTAATCTTTTCTAAGATGATTCATATCCTTTCTAGGAACCTTTCTAGGTAGTCTTGTTTAAGACGTATCATATCCTTTCTAGGAGCCTTTCTAGGTAGTCTTGTTTAAGACATGTCATATCCTTTCTAGGAGCCTTTCTAGGTAGTCTTGTTTAAGACATACCATATCCTTTCTAGGAGCCTTTCTAGGTTAATCTTGTTTAAGACATATCTCAACCTTTCTAGGTAATCTTCTTCAACACATTTATCCAACATGTTCTAAGACATCTACTGCCCTTTCAAGGAGTTTTCTCATTTAATCTTCTACAAGACGCTTTTTCCCGAGCTTTGTTTAAAGCCTAATCTCTTTTACCTCAGTCAATGATCTATCTATTCAGGAACCTTTCTAGGTAGTCTTCTGTAAGACATTACTTCATCCATCCTTTAGGTACAATCAACACATATGATCCAGTCTGAAAAGCATCTACTTTATACAAACAACTCTTCCAAACATCTGATGGCATCTTCAAGCCCATCTCCGACAAACACCCTTCGATGCTTCAAGCTTGGATATAGTCTGACGTACGACTTATTCTGACATTCCTATTTATCTATATCAGATGGCATCTTCAAGCCCGTCTCCGGTAAAAGTCCCTGCTTCAGCCAGGGCAAATTCTTGGGTATTCTAGTGTTCAATCCTCTTCTACCTTCATATTCCGACAAGCACACAAGCCAATCTACATCCTCAGGTATAAGAAGATTGAACAGGGGCAGCTGTCATACCCCAAAATTTGCCCAACATATTTATTCATATTTCAGTCCATCTGATCTTCAAATGCTCAAAGATACACAAGAAGGGAGCATGCAGTCCCTCTCCTATACAACAACTTCTAAATTAGGGTTTCTGATTTAATCAAGGAATTTGAACTTCTGATATCCCAAGTGGATTCCATGATCTCTCATATGATTCAAAGTGCCCTCATGCCAAGTTTCAAGCCCTGATTCAAAAGATTGCTCACTCAATGACCCAAACGATCAATAATCGACCGGTTGACCTAAAAGTCAAACTATGGTCAAATCACAGTCAAAGTTCCTGATTTTTTGTCAACATTCTCACCTTTAAGTATAATTCATCATGTGATCAAGTATTGATCATGATTCATCAAGGAAAGAATCAGAAATCAACAAAACTCGAGGTTTCTAAATTAGGATTTTTGGACTAAAAGTCAACCAAACTTTGACCAGTCATAACTTTCACATGGAACATCAGAAATTTTCCATCCAAAGCTCATTTTGAAGGAAATTGAATTCTTTGCAACTTTTTCTCTCACATGCCAAGGCTAAAAAAGCTTCATTTGAGAGATATGGGTCAAAAGATTAGAGGTCCTCCGAAAAGGTCAACAAAAACATCTTTTGGGTCAAAGCTCATAACTTGCGATGGGAAAACTCAATTGAGATGAAACCAAAAGGGTTATTTAGAGGACATCTTGGGCTTTCTAAAAAGTCCTAGAACATGATCATATGACAAAAATTGAGGGAGATATGCACTCTTAAACTTGGCCAAAAATTGAGAAAACGCATGAAGACCTAAGTGAGGGATTTTGGTATTTTTAAGTATTAGGCCATAACTATTGGGCTATCTACGAAATATTAAGCCCAAAGGGAGTCTATTGACCATATATTATTATTTGCATGATATTATTTTGTTTATATTTGATTTTAATCATTTAATTTCAAATAAAATTGAATAAATCATCAAAAAAATAATATAAGTAAAATCGGTTTTTTTTCCTTGATTAAATTTGATCTAAAGGCCATGATTTAAGAAGATATGTGCAAAATAATAGGAGAGTCAAAAATAGAAGTGATTGGTGCAATATGGAATCAAATAATTTCTCAATATTTTTCCACCAATTAAGGGATCTTTCTATTCAATTTCTAAACCTAATTCAAGGCCTATATATATGCTGAGTATTCTCACATACGGGGGACGAAAAAATTGGGGGCAAGGAGGCTAGGGTTTTAAGAACAAAAGTACCAAGAACTTTGCAAATTTCGTATCCTTGCTTGAAGAGATATCAAAGCCTCTGATTCATCTAAACTCGTCCATAAGGTAATATAGAACAAGTTTGTTGTATTACTTAGCTCCCATGCAACTCATGACACGCATACTAATTGCTCCATGTTCATGTTGTTCTTGAGTTTTCGTTTTTGCGATTTGAGGCGATTTAAGCGAAATCTAATGGCATATATGAGTTCACCATGATGTATAGAACAGGTTAGGAGTGCTGGTGGTGAAGTTTGGCGTATGGTTCGAGTTTCACCATGGCTAGGGCATGAAGAAGGTGTTCTTCGTGTTCATAGCTACACTGAATTTTAAGCCAAACGAGCATCACCATTGTATTCAGGAGGTAATTTCCAGTTGATCCATGCCTTTCTTGTTAATTTATCACGCGTTTTTTGGTTAGTTTTGAATTTACAGGTTTGCTGCGGAAGAAAAAGGCAGCTGAATCCGTAGGTAATTAGAAGATGAAGCATTGGGAGGGACGATGAACAGTGACGAGGGAGTGGAGTGCGCGCGTGTCTTGTTACAATTCGCCCGTCAATAATGCGCCCTCTCTCTCCTTCTGTGGTTCGTTGGTCAACGTACCAGGGCCCACCTGAATTGGCTAATGACTTTTTCTCATATAACACTTGTTTACATATTTATTTTTATGCGTGTGATTCTCTAACGATAAAACGTTTCAGCCCAACTGGCAGTGAAAGTTCTCCATTAACCCTCATGACCTGGGTTTGATCCCAGGGTTATGCGCTTTCCTCATGATTTTTTACAAAAGCATTTGCCTACAAATCCATTGCATCGCCCACACGCAACCATGATGCACCCTCGCAAGATGACCGTTAGATCTATTCCCACGCGAATCCAAGGGCCTCAGACACGCTTGTCCACCATGGAACTCCACACCTCAACCACACCAGAACATTCAGCTAAGTTTTCTAACTTTTATATTTTTTAATTACATATTTCCTCTTTTATCTATTTATTTATTTTTTCTTTCTTGCTTCTTTATTATTTTTAAAAGGAAAAACTTATTTTATCTAAACCTATCTACTTATAAAATTATATTTTCATAACCTTTTAATTTATTTAATCGGAATTTCGATGTTTTTATAATATTAACATTATTTATATTAATTAAAGATTAGGGTTATTTATTCATTTAGATATTCATTTATTTTATATCAAACCTTTTAGGGTTTGCTCAACCCTATTTATTTTATCTGCCTTTTGTGGATAAAATAGGGTTTGTGCCATGGTTAACGAATCTTAAATGCACTAATGCTTCTCTTCTTCGTGTCAAATTTTCAGGTTAATTAAATATCTTCCAGCCACACGCCATCAGATCAAAAAGCTAAGTGATCTAAGTTTCTAATTCCTTTTGTTTAAATATCATTTTATTTTTTATGGATATTTTTGCCTTTTAGTAGGTTTACCTCAATAGTCATTGAATCTGTAATGCACTACCCCCTATTATTTTCATTTTAATTTTCAGGGTCAATCGAAGGTTCGAGGAAGATCAAGGCATTCAATATTTAAAACTTATTATTGATCCTTCTTATTTTTTCGTCTGTTAATTTCCCCCATCCCCGCAGGTGTTTATTGTAATTGCGTAGGAACTTTAATTTCTGCCTTTAATTTCTGCTCATTTTAAACTGCGTGGTTAGTAATCCTAGGGAGTGCAAGCCTTGAATTGAACATAGAATCACCAATAATTACAAGATAAATTATCTAAATTGAATCACGTGATTGTTGCACCCACACACCTTTAGAGTAATCTCTTTCGTTGCCTGTTGCCTTATTGGTTGCCTTGTTGCCTTACTTTAAAATAGTCAAGTCCCTCGATTCCAAGGATACCTAAAGCAAGGTTGCCTACAGAGATTAAAAATCATCTAGTCCCTCGAAGTTGCCTCGGTAAAAGATTATTGTCCCAATTGCTAAGGTATCCTCGCATGATGCCTTAAATGACTATTATATCCTTCCCTTAGACTACCTGCCCTCTTTATGGCATGGGACAGTCTTGTGGCGAACGATTAATCTCGATGACCCTTAAACATCTAATTGAAAGACTTCATGCCCTCTCATGGTATGGATAGACCCTTTCACTCTGAAAAGACTAAAAGAACAATTTTAAAACTTAGGGTAGTTGCTGCTAATTGCTTGCTCTTTTTTCAAATTCAAATTCGAAACTCTTTTTCCACTTATTTTCAAATACTTTCAAACAAGGCTACGCTTATTTATAAGCTAAAGTCCTTAAACAAAGTTTTTACTATTCGCACACTACTTTTCAAACAATTCAAACATTTTAAAAACAAAGTGAGCTAAGCAATTAAGTGCCCATGGATAACCATGGATACCAAGGGTGCTTTACACCTTCCCTTTGTATAACTTACCCCCCGAACTCAAAATCTTTTTAAAAGGTCTTTTTCTGTTCTTTTAGCCTTTCTTATTGAATAAAATAGAAGTCGGTGGCGACTCTTACTTACCATACATTTCGATAAAGTCAGTTCACCGTATTACAACGTACAATCAGAAGCCACATGCTTCATTATTGATGTACATGTGTCGACTTGAAGCACGTATGTGTAGACACATGCACTTGTGTTTTGATCACATTTTGATTTTTGAAGCATGCAACTGATTTTTAATGCCTTCTAATTGATTTTTGATGCATGATACATTTTCCAAACACGTTCTAAGTGCATTATAAGATTCATAATGCAAAGTTACACATAACGACTCAGAGATACCATTCAATATACAGAAATGATAATGTTTTTTTAAGTTTTGACATCATGCAAACCATCTAATGGGCAAGTGCACTCACATACTCCCCTTTTTGATGATGATAAAACTTACAACGATGCATTTCGTGCCTTCATGAATTCATCTCGCATATACTTTCATCTAATGGGCAAGTGCATTCACATTCTTAATTTAATTTCCCTTAGATATATTTTTAGGATATTAAGAACTTCTCACCTTATTTCTTTTTAGGATTTGGTTTTTTTGATTAATTCTTTTTTAGGTTTTTTATTTCTTTTTATAAGTTAATTTCTTACTTAAGACTTTAATTTTTTTCTTTTAAAATATTGAGCATTTTTTTGAAACAAAATAGATTAATTTTGTTTTTGATAGTAACAATATGACATTATCTTATTTTAAATCATGTCTTTATTATTGATATTTTTTTGTTAACTCATGGTTTGATAAATTGTGAATGAAAACATTATGATCTTACTGGTATGATCCTTATTTCTTTTTTATTAACTAAATTAATTAATTATTTTAATTAATTAATTAAATTATGAACTTTACAATCTTGAATTTAATTTTGTGCGATACAAACTTGTAATTATTTTTATAATTCATATTTCAAACGTTCCTTGCGTTCAAATATTTTTTCTTAGCCTAAGCCTATAATATCCTTCTAATAAGGTAGAGGTCCTGTAACTTTTATATTTATATTGCATTTATGTTTATACTGCAGCTTTTATATTGGGACTTTGTGCTAATTTCATGGAGAGAAACTAGTAAATCACTCGTGCTTCTGTACGGGTACATTTATTTGATATTATATATATATAATTTATTTAGATATTTATAATATTAAATGAAAAATATAATTGTATAAAGAATAATAATATCCATGCATTTGTATAGGTTAGAATAATTTTGTATGGTGGTTTTATACTCATGCATATTGAAAGCAATATTTATAAAAAAAAAAGTTGCGTGAATTTAACTAATCGTGTCCCGTTACAAATTTATATATTATGATATAGATTTTATTTAAATAAACATGTAGATATTTTATTGATAGTGTCCCATGAGAAAAATAAAAATTTTGACATTTGAAAATAAGAATTTTATGTCTCAAATAAAAATAATTGCTAAATAAAATATTTATTTTGCTGATAGTTTTCAGTGAGAAAATAGAAATAATGACATTTGAAAATATTTTTTTAATAATTATGAATAATTTTGACATTTGAAAATAATATTTTTAATAATTATGTTAATTCAATTTATTAATTAATTTATGTTTAAAAAATAAAAAAGAAAAGAGAGAGAAAATTAAAATGAAAGTGAAAATATTGGAGAGAGAGAAAAGGAAAATGATAATTTGAAAAGTGAAAGATTGGGGGACATGTGTTGCATCTTGATAATGTTTGAAAGTTGAATAAAATGGTTGAATTATGAAAAGACAATTTAATCCTTTTACTTTGGAAATTGTTGAAACAAAAAGGGTAATTTAGGTAGAATGGTGGACTTCTTTTTTAATAGCTTTGATATTAGATGTGTGGTCTTAATTGAAAATATAGTTAGTAATATTGTCAAAAATATATAATCACTACTACTAAGCTAATAAAAAATATTACTAGTATGTAGTAAAAACTCAATTTTATATCTTGAAATTAAACACTACTAGCAAATTAATGGTAGCTAACCTTTTTTTTTTATGGTAGCTAACCTTTTTTTTAAGTTTATATTAAAAATAAGACTTTTATTTACATTTTTAAAATGATAAAATTACACATAAATAAAGATCAAACAGAAAACTAAAAAAATTAAAATCAAATCTGAACATGAATGAGTTAAAAAAAAAAAAATTAAAATGAATGAATCTAAAATTACATATTAAAGTGTATATATATATATATATATATATATATATATATATATATATATATATATATATATATATATATATATGACATATCATATGAGAATGAGATATTTATATGAGAATGTGAGAATTAATTTGAACCATTGGATTTTAAAATAAATGGTGGAGATTATGGGTGAATTTTTTTCTCTCTCCTACATCATTTCTTTCAAAAAGTTGGAGAGAGAAAAAAAATTCACCTATAATCTCCACCATTTATTTTAAAATCCAATGGTTCAGATTCATTCTCACATAAATATGACATTCTCATATGATATATATATATATATATATATATATATATATATATATATATATATATATATATATGAATGAGTTTTAAACGAGTAAATTTAATTTAAATAACACAAATTTAATAATAAACAATCAAAAACAAATTTGTAACAAAATAATAAATGTATTTTTTTTAAATAAGAAATATGTTTTTCTTTAGAGAAAATGGGTCTGATTGTGTAAAATATTTTTACACTGTCAATCAATCACCACCATGTATCCAATTAAAGCATTCTTTTATTTAAAAAAACTTTAATTACATGACATATTAATGATTCTTTATTGGATGACAGTGTAAAACTATTTTACCCTAGTGCATTATCTTTTAATTTTTTTTAATAAACAGTATTAATGTGTTTAAAAAAAGGAATAAGAAAATATTTTACTAAGGTTACAATTATAAAAAAAAATAGTTAATCAAACTCTAAAAACTAGGAACTTATCTTCTAATGAAATTAAGAGAGATAGAGAGGGTGAAGAGAGAATGAGAGAGAAAAATAAAGGAAAACTAAAGAAAAAATAAGGACTAATTTTTTAATTTGGATCATCTTTTTTATTTTTCTCTCTTTTCCTCTCAACACTCTCTATGAGTGAGAGCGGAATTAAGAAAGAGATAAATAGGATGGAGGGGAAAAGAGAGAAAAAATAAAGAAAAAAGATTTAAGTCCTTGTTTTTTATTGTCCAACATTGAACATTTTTTATATTTTATAATACTTTATAAAATTAATTAAAAATATAAAAATAATAACATATATGCCTGATAATTTAAAATGAAATTTATATTTGAGAATTAGTTTTTATTTAAAGATAATGATTGTTTAATTTTTAAAAATACCAGGTGAATTGAATAGAAGGTCAATTTTCTCTAATTTTACATGAAAGATTGAACTATTAAACTATAAAGCTTTTATCAAAAATAATAAATTCCATTTAGTAAACTTAGCTAGCTAGTTGAGAAACAAATTGAAAAATAAAATGAATAAAAGTGATAAAAAAAAATAGCAGAAAAAAATCAAAGAAAAGAAAAAGTTTATAAACTAGTTAATGGAAGAGCAACAGCATCATTAACATATAGCTTATAATATTTTTGAATAAGCAAGGTAATGGTCACAGTCACACATAAATATTTTTTAAAAAATAAAATGAAATAAATATGAGATATATTATTTACCCAAGTAGTGTGAGTTAGCTACTAAAAATTATAAAAATGTATGTTAGAAGTACAAATCTAATAATGCATGCTCTGTCTTATCCAGTTGTTTAGCAATATTAGGGGCGACCCCGAGGTAAGTCACCAAGACTATTGCCTAGGTTTCAAATTTTTATTTTATATTATATAGTTTTAGTTTGTTGATTTTTAAGAAAAAAAATTTTTAAAATTATTCTATATGTCAATTAAATAATAATATTTATTTAAAAATATATAATATGTCAATTAAATAATAATATTTATTTAAAATATATAATAATAATAATAATAATAATAATCTTTTATAATATAAATTGTTTGATTTGTTAATTTAAAAACTAGACTTATAGATAACAATTTTTTTCTCTTTAACCTAATAGGAGACTTGCTATTTAAATATATTTTGAGAATTTTGGCATTGTTTTTCAATTAATTTTTTTTTAAAATAATGAGAAAATTATTTAGATGAGTTAATTTTATTATCAATTAAAAATAATATGTTAAGTGAAATTGATGATAATAATTTAAAGATTTTACATCTTTAAAAATATAAAATATATTAATTTTAAAAAATAGATTTAGTTTAAATTTCATCACAAGCTTCAAAATGTATTGGATCGTCCTTGACAAATATTGTTTTATTGAACACTAATTTTAAAAAGATAGCCTAATATTTTTTGTATAGTTTTTTTATAATCAAATATAATATTAAAAGTCTAACGAATCCCTTTCAAGTGATTTGAAACGTTCAACTAGGGTACGACGAGTAGTTTCTTGTGTTTTGATATTTTTGTAGCATACTATTTTTTGTAATATAATACGACTTCAGTGTTTTTGAATACCTCAATGGGCCGTAAGGGATCCTACTTTGGAATCCAACACGTCGGTCACCTCAATGGATAGCAAGGATCCTACTTAGGGATCTAACATTTCAATCACCTCAATGGATAGAAAGGATTCTACTTAGGGATCTAGTGTTTTGATCGCCTCAATGGGCGGTCTTCTCTTGAGCTTTTATACTTTTTACAAAAAGTGCATAGCGTAGAGAAAAAAGAATACATGCCATAAAATAAGTGTATCTTTACAATCGACAGAGGTTTAATACTCGCCAATAAAAATCAACAACACAGTTGTCAAACAATAATAAAGAAAAAAATAAATGACGACTACGCGGGTGGTTCCAGAGGGCATTGCTTCTAGGCCTTCAATCTTAGATCTCCTCGGTGGTTGGAGGGGGAGCATCCTCGCCCTCGCATGTTTCTCTTATTGGCTTTATTCCCTACCCACATTCTTGGCTTTCACGCCTAGAGTGCAAACCCTTTTCAACTTGAGGCTTTCAACGTAAAATTTCCTTGGAATATCTTGATCTCATTGATTAACTCCCACTCGCCCATTAGAGAGCGGATAATTCATGTATAAATACATAGTGGACAAGGCGTCTCCCAACTGGTAAAAAATTGGTCGCACTATAATCATATTGTAAGAAGAGGTGGCGTCAATAACCAAATACTTGACCTGTATTTCTTTGTCATGGTCCTGCTCTCCAAAAATGGTATTCAAGGTGATGTATCCTTTTACGTGTACTTGTTCTCAAAAGAATTCAAACAATAAACCTTTGAAGAGTTTTAAGTCCTCTGAGTCAAGGCGAAGTCTTTCAAATGCTTCCCAATATAGGATATCTGCATAACTCCTCTGGTATACAAGGTGTCATACCCCAAAATTTACCCAATTTAATTTGCACCTATCAATTTGTTAAGGGCGTTAAAAATTAGGAGCCATAGGGTTTGGTATACCTATTATTAAACTCGCTCTCCTATAAAATTCCCGTATAAATTGGTTAAAAATAAAATGAGGTGTGGATAGTAAATTTGAGATCCAATTGGTCTTAGGCCCATTTGTTTCTCATCTTTTAACCATTTTATTACTATGTTTTTACCAAATAATATTATTATTAACAATGAATTATCAAATGTCAGCATTATTAATTCTTACTATTAATAGTAAAATTAGAATTAGGTTTGTTAACTAAGCATCATTGTCAATTATCAATATTATTGGTATTAATATAATTGATGTTAATTATTATTACTAAAACTATTTAAATATTATGAACTAGTGTTAATAGTAGGACGGTAAATTAATAATTTATTGTTGATTAATATCATTTTAATAAAATTATTGTCAAATAGGTTATTAAGATTAATAACAGGTTATCAAGATTAATAAAAGTAGGATTAGGGGTGGTCAATGTTTTATGTTAAGTATCATTTGATCAATTAATTAATTAAATAGGTTAATTGGATTATTGGTTTTTTTGTTGTTTTTTGTTGCTCTTGGGCCAAAACAAATTGATGACATTGGGCCAAAGACCCGGTTACTGGGTCAAGCATGGATCAGGCGTGGACCGGGTCAAATCGACCCGGGTCCTATTCACCATCTTCCTACCCAGCAAACCCTAGGCGTCGGCGGCCACCTCTTTCCAATAGCAAACCCTAGCCATTCATCCTTCAACCCAGGCCCACGGATTAATCAAACATTACAAATCTTCAAACTCAATCAAATCGTAAATGTAATCAAATAACAGAAATGAATCGAATCTGAACTTAAACAAAATCAAAACTTGAATCAAATAAAAGATTTTTATTAAAGATTACAATCTGAATCAATTACAATCGGAATCAACAATAATCTAATCTATCCTAATCTGAAAAAAACCCTAAAACTATTAAAGCTGAGATCTAAATCAGAAGAAGGGGATTGAAAATTTTCCGGAGAAAGAAATCCGAGCGCCGCCGCTTCATCTTCAGATTCATACCTGTGAAGAAGAAGAAGAAGAGAGAGGGATTAGCAAGGATTGGAGCATACACGTACAGAATAGAAGATAAAAGGTACCACTCGATTCAAACTTAGCTTAAGATTGGTTGTTGAATCATTGCATGTTCGTGTTTTTGTGTCTTGATGAACCTGGGTTTAATTGGGGTTAGGGTTAATCATTTTGGGGTTTTCTGGGTTGGGACGCTTGAAGGTTTGAAGTTTCCGGTTGAATATCAACCGGAAAACTGGGGTTGACGATGGTTGTGGGGGGTTCCGACGGTGGTTGTGGCGGTGAATCTATGGTTTTTTGGTTGAAGGTGGAGAGAGAGTAGGGAAAGTTGAGAGAGAGGGGACGAGAAGAGAGAGAGAGAGGGTTTTGAGAAATGAAGTGGCTTGTTTTGGTTTTTTGGCTAATTCATCCCTCAGCCGTCAGATTGATGACATGTGGCTTCTTGATAGCCACATGTGTGGCACAAGGACTTTGATCCAGTGCTCGTCACCATGCCATGTACCTCGTTCCATGAGAACATGCAGGCCTTTGGATCTGGCAACAACGATCTGGATCTTTGAATACACACCCTAACCCTACACCTGCGTAACACTGGAACCAAATGGATTAAACATTAATGGGCTCAGCCCTTTGCTTTTCACACCCCTAGAATTGCTATTTCTTTAATAACATACACCCCCTTCAAAGAAATAAATAAAATTAATGATTTAATTCTATAACTCTTTTTGTTAATTGTTTATCTTGTTTAATATAATTTCTCCCCGAACCGACTATACCTATTGGTTGTATTAGGCGAGGAATAATTTTTAATTCATTCAATTTATTTATTAATATAATCGATTCTCGAGTAATTCTCTCCTCGACCCGACTAAAGCTATTAGTCGCATTAGACGAGAGATAAAAATATATAATTTAAGATACATTTAATTTGTTGCCCGCGACGATCAATCTATCGATCTGAGTAACCAGCAATGCCCCATTAATCCGTTAGCTATACTGATCAAATCTATTGATCATCGCATCTAACGGTGACACATCAAATCAGGGTTGTACGCCCAAACCTTAAAAACACTAAACCACGACACTACGGATTTTCATCCTTTTCAATCAGGCAATTCAAGATGCCTTTCAAATCACAACTTCTAAAACTACGACAAGGCCATTCAAAAAGCCTTCAAACCTTTCAAATCAAATTCAAAGGCGTACAACCCTGTGCCCGAACTACGTTGACTCTGATTCTCCCTAAGGAGATACGTAGGCACTTGGATAACCAAGGCGAGTCCCCTTCCCTAAAACCTCCATTTAGTTCAAATCTCACTTTTCGCCCTTCTCATTTCCTTAGTTATTAAACCTGAATATTTAGCCATAAAACTGTACCTTAGACTTAAAACCTTAGGAAAGGGTTGAGGGTGCCTAACACCTTCCCTCGACCTGATTATAATAACTTACCCCGAATCTTTAAACTGCGTAGGGTTTCCTATTCACCCTTCAGAATAGGTGGCGACTCTAAGTCTTAATTTTTAGGGCAGGTTGCTACAGTTGGCGACTCTGCTGGGGAAATACACTATAGTGAATTATTATGCTCCTAAGGCTTGAGAGGGTTTAGGTTTGGCGAATTTTAGGGTTTGGCAAATTTGCCATTTTTAGGGTTTGGGGGAAGGTTTATCTTTTTTAATAATAAATATTTAATTATTTATTTATTTATTTATTGTTTTTATTTTCATTAAATGTTTATTTGCCATACCTGCATAAAATGTTTAATTGTTATATAATTCGCACTGTTGGGTTATATATTATTGCTGTTAAGCCTAAGCGTGGGAATTATAATTAAGACCAGAGGGGAACTACATCGCCTACGAGTCTTGTTATAATTCCACTCAGAGTGGGTTAAATATTCGGAAAGGTCTGATACGAGGCTCGACCTTGTTGAGGGCTGGACTGGGTATTTAGCTGATCTCTCTGGGAACCAACCCCTAAAATTCGAACCTCATGGACCAATGAGTTGTTCCAAAATCCAAAGAGACAAAAAGTCTCGGCGGCTACGAACGATCCCATGAGACCTTCTAGAACATACCAATGGGAAGGGTAGGCACCCTAAGCCGTTACGTCGAACCTATGAACCTAGGGCTTATGTGCTTATGTGTTTAATTATACGTTTTCATTATTTTATATATATATATATATATATATATATATATCGTATAACTGTGGCATTCATCATGCATCATGTGCATTCTTGCATCATGTCTTATCCACGAAAATAATGAGAAACAAAAAAAAAGGAGTTATTATATTTAAACAATGGATGTGGATAAGACATAAACACGAATAAAACATATCATTCATGGCATACATATCATTTTCATGGCATTGAAAGAAGATTTCTCTTTTGCCTTCAGAGCAAGAGACCATTGGGAAGGATAATCTAACATCCCGACCGTCTTATCAAACAAGATTTCAGCAAAAGAAATTAATGGATCAGCTAGAACAGGATCAAGCCGCTCTTCATGAGGAGGTGGATCAACTAAAGGTTAGTATGGAAGAAGTTAAAGGAGGTATGACTCAGATGCTAGGATTCATGAAGGCCCTCCTAGATAAACAAGAAAATGCAAAAGAGGTTCAGTCTGGGGATACCCTGGTTCAGGATGAGATCCCCAACGACGAAAACCCGCTGCTAGGATTTGTTTCAGGCTTTGGCCCGACTAAGGACAGACCTCAGGTCCGATCTGTCAGGAGAGCTATCCAATTCCAAGAGAGAGGAGAGGCCTCTCAAGAGGGATTTGTCCCCGCACCACAGAATAAAGGGACAACCCGCACAGTTCGCATCCCTGCTAACAATGTCCCTAAGGATGAAGATTACCTAGATCTACAATACGGAGTACAAGAGGTGGACAACACAGACCAAGCACCTCAGACGCAACAGTATAATCCCAACTCTAGGGAAGACTTCAAGGACAGTGAACAGATCAAAGCGCTAGAGGAGAGACTAAAGGTGGTGGAAGGATACGATGCTTTCGATGTGGATGCCTTCGAAATGAGTTTGGTCTCAGACTTGACTATCCCACACAAATTCAAGATTCTTGACTTCGAGAAATACAAAGGACTCACATGTCCGAGGAACCACTTGCGCATGTATGTGCGAAAAATGGCTGCTTATGCCCACGATCAAAAGCTGATGATACATTTTTTCCAAGATAGCTTAAGCCGGGCATCTGTTGACTGGTACATGCAATTGGAGAAATCCTATATACGAAGCTGGAATGATCTTGCTAACACATTCTTGAAGCAATACAAGTACAACCTGGACATGGCACCCAACCAGATGCAATTACAAAATATGTCACAGAAGAAGGATGAATCATTCAAGGAGTATGCCCAAAGGTGGATGGAAATGGCTTCTCGAGTCCAACCTCCCTTGATGGAAAAAGAACTGGTGGACATATTTATGAGTACTTTGCAAGGACCATACTATGATAAGATGGTCGGAAGCATATCTTCAGGGTTCTCGGACTTGGTAGTCATTGGTGAAAGGATTGAAAATGGGATCAAAAATGGGAAGATACAAGGGGCACCCTCAGGTTCCTATCACACAAAGAAGTCATACGATGGGAAAAAGGAACCCAACACTGTTGGGGCAATCCTGGTTAATCAGACCACGACACTACAACAGAAGGATCAGCAAAAGCAACAGGGTGGCCAACGCACCTGGAGGTCAAAGCCAAAACGAGCATTCACCCCGTTGCACATGCCACTGTCTCAAGCTTTACAACATCTGCTCAGTCAGAACCTGATAACTCTGCTACCTCCATACTCAGCTCCAACTAACCCCGCTCCTGGGTACAAGCATCATGCTAGGTGCGCTTATCATTCAGATAGTCCTGGTCATGATACAGAGGATTGTGGGCCGTTGAAGCACAAGATCCAAGATTTAATTGAAGAAGGGCTCATTGAGTTCGGAGAGCCTCGCAAGTCTAATGCTATAAGTGGCTAGAAGGAGGGTTTCTTAGATCATTAGTTTTTTTTTCATTCGCAATTTCTTTTCTGTTTGTTTAAACATTGGTCTTGCGGTATACGCTATGTACTTTACAATAATCATTAATGCATTGCTTACGTTTGTCTTGGTTTATTCCTAGTGTTTTCACTATATTCAAAACTGTGTTTTTACTTGGTTTTATTATTTGTGATATTCAACTTTTGTTCAAAGATGTGTAACTTTAGAGGGAGAATGACGAAAACGATACCATAATCTCATACAGTACGCTTTCGAACGGACCGTGTTGACGATGTACAGGTATTGTTTCAATTCCAATACAGTGGAGATATAAGGATGTTAATCCCTCGTCAACCCCTTTGAGCCTAAGAAGTAGGAGTTTTCCTTCACGTACAAAATAAAAACCCTCAAAATATAACCTGGGGTAGGGTAGATGCTCAGCTAACTTAATTATTCCAAATTGTTCCTTTGAACATAATCACTGATGGTTCTCCGTCATAATTAAGCCTGGCAGTCAATGTCCGCAAAGAAAAAGAAAAAACAACGCAAGGTCCGCCAAGTCAAAACCTATTAAGGAGACTTAGTCAAAATTGGGGCATCCCGCTGACTGTAGTTTTAAATAAACAGTGCAGGCAAAAATTAGGGATAATAAAGTGAAAAAAGAAGTCACTACATACCCTCGACAAAAGGAAAATATTACAAAAGGAGGATGACTGCCTCTGCAGATAAACCTTTGGTTTTTGAACCATCATAAATGTCAATGTTATAATTCCCAAAGTATTTTGGAGCCTAAATGCATAGTTAACTGAGCGTAGGACTGGAGAACGTCACGAAGAATGGGACGGGTACAAATAAACTTTGAGTCATTATCCTTTGTTTCTTAAAACTGTGATCCAGGCCACGTTACAACCCTTAAAAGTCCTAACTGAAGCATGGTTAGTTCGAAAGCATACCGTTACCAAAAGGTATCCCGACTCCTTGAGGTCTACTATAACTCTTGAGTTGATATCACTTTCTAAAAAAAAAAATTTGTTTTACTCAAAAATGTTTTTAAGATTTCAAGACAGACATATGCATTCGCATCTTATGAATTTCATCGTAAAGCACACTGGTCTATATAGATTCAAATGTTTTAACATCAGCGAGAAGTTGCATGGGGCATGGCTAATGGCTAAAAATCCTACCGACAGGTGAAATAGCTTTAAAAGCATATCAAAGAAGAAATATCTCTTACGCCTGACTCGGATGGCTATTGGATACACAGGGCATAGCCCGTTATTATCCTATTTATCTGGGGCAATCTCATCAAGATCCATGGAATCTATCAAAGATGCTGAATAGCCCATGGGGGAAATCCATTACCTGGGGGCACTTTGCATAGGTCACTCAATATAAGATGGTGTTAATACTATTCTCACATCCTTTCTAGGAACCTTTTTAGGTAGTTTTCTTTAAAATGTATCTTAATTTTTTCAGACAGTCTTCTTTAAGACATGCTCAAATATCTATTATCCTTTCTAGGAGTCCTTTTTCAGATAGTCTTCTTTAAGACACATCCTCTCGTTCTTTCTACCAGCCTTTCCAGGTGTCTCTCGTTATTTTCAGAAATCTTTCAGATAGTCTTCTCTAAGACATATTCCTTTCTAAGAACCTTTTCTAGGTAGTCTTCTGTAAGACATCTTTTAACTTTCCAGGTAGTCTTCTTTAAGATTTTCCTTACCCTTTTCAGGTAATATTCTCTAAAATATCCCTCGTCCTTTCCAGGAACCTCTCTAGGTAATCTTCTTTAAAGACACACGTCAATCTTTTCAGACATGTTCAAACTTCTCTTATGCCTCCAAGAACTGTGTCAAACTTTGTTTAAAGTACAGTCTTCTTTAGGACGGTCTCCTATCCTTTCTAGGGTAATCTTCTTCAAAATGTCTTTTCCTGAGTTTTGTTTAAAACACCACATTCCTCAAAATAGTCTTTATCCTCTATGGGATTATTTGACCCTCTTTACAAACGTGCCTCCCCGAGCTTTGTTTAAAGCACAATCTTGTTCAAGACAATCTCATATCCTTTCCAGGAACCTCTTCAGGTAATCTCCTAGAAGACATCATCTCATTCTGAGTATTCAGTGAACTTTTGTCCATCGGACACGACCAAGACGCATGACTAATTCTGAAAAGCATCTGCTTCACATTCGAATCAATACCTAGCATCAGGGAGATTGGGTTAATCAAAGGCGATCATTGCTAATAAAGATCCCTGAACCGGGGGAACCACATCTAGGGGGTTCTCCTAAACAGGGGCAAAATATCGAGGATTATAGGGGCATATAATCAAGGATCCTATTGACTGGGGCATATCTTTTAAGAATTCAAATACTGGGGCAGTGCATGTCAGGTTCGTGGCATGGCATGGTAATATTCGAGTTCCCTCTAAGGATATTTCCTTCAGGATAAATGGTGCGTCTCTCAAAATTTTTGATATCGGGGAAATCACGCTAGTATCACACAAGGAGCATTGTTGCGTAATTGGCCTTCCTACGCCTGTATCATTTACGACCTACAATGTGGGATCGTCGTACATACATAATTCTCATTTATTTTGAGAATCTCATTACATGACACATACATCATAACATTGCATGAAATCAAAATTTGCCTTTTCAGGTCACTCCAGAGTCAAAAGGATATAATCATCCAAATACGATGCAAATACGGTCGTTTCAACGATTTAATCTTAACAATTTTAACGCTTCGTTCCGAGCCTTTCTTCAAAGGCAATTCAGAAACAATCAAAGAATTTCTTACCTTTTAAGGCAGTCTTCTCCAAGACGCTTATCAACCTTTCTAGGTAGGCTTCACTAAGACCGTTTTTATCCTTTCTAGGAGTCTTTCTATGTCAGTCTTGACGTATCTAGGTTAACCTTGTAGTCTTGTTTAAAACGATATCATATCCTTTCCAGGAATCTTTTTAGGCCAGTCTTATGTAAGACGTTTCATATCTTTTTAGAAACCTCTCTAGGCTAGTCTTGTTTAAGACATTTCATCTCCTCTCTAAGAGCCTTTCTAGGTCAGTCTTGTTTAAGACATATCCAAGATAACCTTATAGTCTTATTTAAGACATATCATAGCCTCTCTAGGTATTCTTGTTTAAGACGTTTCATATCTTTTTTAGGAGCCTTTCTAGGTAATCTTGTTTAAGACGTTTCATATCTTTTTAGGAGCCTCTCTAGGTAATCTTGCTTAAAACATTTCATATCCTTTTTAGGAGCCTTTCTAGGTAATCTTGTTTAGAATATATCTCAACTTCTTTAGGTAAGACTCTTCCAATATTTTCTAAAAAACATATCTTGCTCTTTCAAAGAGTTTCCTCAGTCAGTCTTCTCTAAGACAATTCTTCCCGAGCTTTGTTTGAAGCCTAATCTCCGTCACATCTGTCAATGATCTACCCTGTTCAGGAAACCTCTTCAGGTAGTCTTATGTAAGACATTACTTCATCTCTCCTCAAACACAATCCGAACTAGGATTCGCGAACATCTCAAAAATGGTTAAGCAAATTCAACGGGTGATGAGGAGATAAGGCGTTGGAGTTATCATACATACTCATTTGCGTACGCGCAACATTTACGTGTGTAAACATTCGTACATATACATTATACAAAAAACAGGGGCATAGGCATGCGCATAATGCATAAGCATGATGCATACGCATTTACAAAACAAACTTCTACGCAGGTGAACTTACCCGAACCAGGGTAAGCGATCAAATGGTGTAGGCGAAATTTGTCCAAACTAGGACAAATGATTCAATTGGTGCAGGTGAGCGTGTTAAAACTACAGCAAGTGATCCTTTGGGGTTCACAAACTACGGGACCTTACTAGAACATAGTAAGTGGGGTCCACAAACTGCGAAAGCTTGTTAGCAATAATAGCAAGCTGATCACACAACTAACGGCGAGTCCTCGCTATGTAAGAGTCAGGCGTTAGCAGGACATTTCTTTTCTCTCACACTCGAGCACAAGGTAAATTTAGGGGTCTTCCATTAATTAATAACTCTTCGATTCAGAAAGCGTGAGACATGCGTATTCTCACGCCACTAAATCCAAGATAATTAAATAGGGGCAGCTGTCATACCCCAAAATTTACCCAATTTAATTTGCACCTATCAATTTTTTAAGGGCGTTAAAAATTAGGAGCCATAGGGTTTGGTATACCTATTATTAAACTCGCTCTCCTATAAAATTTCCGTATAAATTGGTTAAAAATAAAATGAGGTGTGGATAGTAAATTTGAGATCCAATTGGTCTTAGGCCCATTTGTTTCTCATCTTTTAACCATTTTATTACTATGTTTTTACCAAATAATATTATTATTAACAATGAATTATCAAATGTCAGCATTATTAATTCTTACTATTAATAGTAAAAGGCTAAATACCCTTTTTGGTCCCTTAAGTGTACCTCGGGGTCCATTCTGGTCCCTTATCTTTAAAAAGTTCCAAAGTGATCCTATAATTGTTCAAAAAGGTCCACGTTAGTCCTTTCCGTCCAATTTTTGCTAACGGTGTCAAGTTTTTTATGTTGGCATCTGACGTGGCGCTGAGACATACGCGTGGCACGTGAGTTGGCACACATTCATCTAGAAGTTCATTAAAATTCTGAAAAAAACATTCCAAAAATTATGCTTTTGCATGGATTCGAACTCAAGCCATGTTGTTTGGAAGCAATAAATACTGTCCTCTACACCATTTCACAATTGATGTTAATTGGATCATTCAATTTTATCATTAATATTATTATTATTACTACTATTCTTAATCTACAATATAAGAAAAGAAACTGCTCTGGAAAGTACCAATATGCCCCTTTGCTTTATTATAGTGCCACGTGGAACACTTCTTCATCCAGCTTTTTTACTCTTCTACTCTTGCATTCTTTCCATTACTTTCCATTGCATGTTTCAATATTTCTAATTAAAAAATTAAACAAATTTTTCTTGAAAATAGAACTTTTTTTTTCTTTTTCTACTGTACCTATGTTCACACTTCTTTTATTTTGAAATGATTGTATAATTAATTTACATGGTGCATGGTCTCAACATATTAAATCTTCATTGAGTTTAATGTCAAATTTGACTAATGACTTCAATTAAAAATAAAATATAATAAATTACACTAGCCATTATATATAGTCCTCACAATTCATTTTATATAAAACTATTTTGCAGTTATATATTAAACACTCAAAGATGTTTTAATGTAATATATAAATAAATTTAATTTTTATTTAGATTTGAATTATTTTTTCTGAATAAAGAACTATAGCAACAATTTTCTCCTTATTGAGTTTTTTGTGTGTGTTTGTATGTATAACATGAATGAGTAACAATTTCTTTATATGTTATATAATTATTATCAGAAAAAATGAAATAATAATTTGTTTACCTATAATTACATATTAAAAATGATAATTTCGATGTTGAAAATAGTATTTTACAAAGATGATATTTTTTATTTTTTATAACACCAAATTAAAATAATTATAACGGGAACGTGAAGTGACTATTCAAAATATTGAATATTAACGGGACTGTCAAATTACTGATAAAAATATTGAATATTAATGGGAACATGAAGTTATTAATTAAAATATTTAATTTTTTTCACGGGTATCATATATTTTTCTATACATTCAATTATTATTTTTTTACGGGTACCAGACATTTTTTTTATACATTTAATTATTATTTTTTCACGGGTACCAGACATTTTTCTATATATTTAATTATTATTTTTTCACGGGTACCAGACATTTTTCTATACATTTAATTATTATTTTTTTTACGGGTACCAGACATTTTTTTATACATTTAATTATTATTTTTTCACGGGTACCAGACATTTTTCTATACATTTAATTATTATTTTTTCACGGGTACCAGACATTTTTCTATTAGAAAATGTATAGCTGCAGCAAATGCGCGTCCCGTACGAGAACCCGTGCGAATGCACGGGTTTGTTACTAGTTTAAAGTAAAATAATAAACAACAAATTAAATTGTTCTTGTTCTTCTTATATCTTCATCGTGTTCTTCATTTGCAGAAAAGTTTGAAAAACTAAAAGAAGAATAGGAAGTATCCTTAAATGTAGTATCCTTCTTTGTTCAACATTCCTCTTAACCAACCCATGAATTTGAAGTAGTTGAAGAAATAAAATCCCTCTCTCAATGTGGTAGTTGTTGCCGCTGTGGCAAGCGGATTTCACCACTGTTTTCTGAGCAATCCCAATGGACAATGAAGACCTACGTTGCCACCTATTTCCTCTTCAGATCTGCACGTGAATCCTTTTATTTCTCTCAGATCTTCAATCTCGTTTTATCCTTAGATCTATATACGAGTCTTTATTGATCTGGCCATAGGAATGTTTCGTTGATAAATTCATAGATTTTGCTGCAATGGCAAGAGAACGTAACTTTGTTTTCTTTTATCGCTGAAGCAATTGTTGGAAAGAAGGATTTTAAGAAGAGAGTTTTCAAAAAAGGAGAAGACAAAAAATCAATTTTGCAGTTTTGATTTAGAAACATTTTCTTTGATTTACGAACATTTGCTTTGATTTAGGAACACAAATCACTTTTGCAGATCTGAAGCATTTATTGAAAATGAGGATTTCAAAGCTGATTTTTTTATTTAATTACTTTGATTTGAGATTTGATTTAGGAAGATACATTACTTTTTGTTTTTATTTAGAAACATTACTTTAATTTGTGAATATTTTGCAGCTTTAATTTTCATTTAATAATATATCAATTTTTATATTTTGATTCAATGTTTAATTAATATTTTTTATGACATCAGCATATAATAATAATAATAATAATAATAATAATAATAATAATAACAATAATAATAATAGTAATAATAATAATAGTAATAATAATAATGTTGATAATAAAGTTAAATGAAAGAATTAACACCAATTGTAAAGTGGAGTAGTGGATAGTTGTTATTACTTGTAAACAAGTTGGGTTGGGTTTGAATCCAAGTAATGGCAAAAATTTTGAAATGTTTTTTTAGAATTTTAATAAACTTGAAGATTGCATATGACTCAGCGCCACGTCAGATGCCAGCATGAAAAGTTTGACGCCGTTAGCAAAAATTGGACGGAAAGGACTAACGTTGACCTTTTTGAACAATTAAAGGACCACTTTGGAACTTTTTAAAGATAAGGGACCAGAATGGACCCCGAGGTACACTTAAAGGACCAAAAAGGGTATTTAGCCATAGTAAAATTAGAACTAGGTTTGTTAACTAAGCATCATTGTCAATTATCAATATTATTGGTATTAATATAATTGATGTTAATTATTATTACTAGAACTATTTAAATATTATGAACTAGTGTTAATAGTAGGACGGTAAATTAATAATTTATTGTTGATTAATATCATTTTAATAAAATTATTGTCAAATAGGTTATTAAGATTAATAACAGGTTATCAAGATTAATAAAAGTAGGATTAGGGGTGGTCAATGTTTTATGTTAAGTATCATTTGATCAATTAATTAATTAAATAGGTTAATTGGATTATTGGTTTTTTTGTTGCTTTTTGTTGCTCTTGGGCCAAAACAAATTGATGACATTGGGCCAAAGACCCGGTTACTGGGTCAAGCATGGATCAGGCGTGGACCGGGTCAAACCGACCCGGGTCCTATTCACCATCTTCCTCCCCAGCAAACCCTAGGCGCCGGCGGCCACCTCTTTCCAATAGCAAACCCTAGCCATTCATCCTTCAACCCAGGCCCACAGATTAATCAAACATTACAAATCTTCAAACTCAATCAAATCGTAAATGTAATCAAATAACAGAAATGAATCGAATCTGAACTTAAACAAAATCAAAACTTGAATCAAATAAAAGATTTTTATCAAAGATTACAACCTGAATCAATTACAATCGGAATCAACAATAATCTAATCTATCCTAATATGAAAAAACCCTAAAACTATTTAAGCTGAGATGAATGGCTAAAACTACTGAAGGCGGAGAGAGAGTAGGGAAAGTTGAGAGAGAGGGGACGAGAAGAGAGAGAGAGAGGGTTTTGAGAAATGAAGTGGCTTGTTTTGGTTTTTTGGGTAATTCATCCCTCAGCCGTCAGATTGATGACATGTGGCTTCTTGATAGCCACATGTGTGGCACAAGGACTTTGATCCAGTGCTCGTCACCATGCCATGTACCTCGTTCCATGAGAACATGTAGGCCTTTGGATCTGGTAGCAACGATCTGGATCGTTGAATACACACCCTAACCCAACACCTGCGTAACACTGGAACCAAATGGATTAAACATTAATGGGCTCAGCCCTTTGCTTTTCACACCCCCAGAATTGCTATTTATTTAATAACATACACCCCCTTCAAAGAAATAAATAAAATTAATGATTTAATTCTATAACTCTTTTTGTTAATTGTTTATCTTGTTTATTATAATTTCTCTCCGAACCGACTATACCTATTGGTCGTATTAGGCGAGGAATAATTTTTAATTCATTCAATTTATTTATTAATAATATAATCGATTCTCGAGTAACTCTCTCCTCGACCCGACTAAAGCTATTAGTCGCATTAGACGAGAGATAAAAATATATAATTTAAGATACATTTAATTTGCTGCCCGCGACGATCAATCTATCGATCTGAGTAACCAGCAATGCCCCATTAATCCGTTAGCTATACTGATCAAATCTATTGATCATCACATCTAACGGTGACACATCAAATCAGGGTTGTACGCCCAAACCTTAAAAACACTAAACCACGACACTACGGATTTTCATCCTTTTCAATCAGGCAATTCAAGATGCCTTTCAAATCACAACTTCTAAAACTACGACAGGGCCATTCAAAAAGCCTTCAAACCTTTCAAATCAAATTCAAAGGCGTACAACCCTATGCCCGAACTACGTTGACTCTGATTCTCCCTAAGGAGATACGTAGGCACTTGGATAACCAAGGCGAGTCCCCTTCCCTAAAACCTCCATTCAGTTCAAATCTCACTTTTCGCCCTTCTCATTTCGTTAGCTATTAAACCTGAATATTTAGCCATAAAACTGTACCTTAGACTTAAAACCTTAGGAAAGGGTTGAGGGTGCCTAACACCTTTCCTCGACCTGATTATAATAACTTACCCTGAATCTTTAAACTGCGTAGGGTTTCCTATTCGCCCTTCAGAATAGGTGGCGACTCTAAGTCTTAATTTTTAGGGCAGGTTGCTACACAAGGACCCTCTTGATCTCCCATTCATCGTATCTGACGATGATGACATGGGGTCATCATTGTGAGGGTGGATGCTAATTGCATCTTTATCAGAGAAGGGGATCGTTGCTTTTGGCCTTTTGGTTTCGCCTTTGCCTCTGGCGCTAGGGAGGTCTTTTATATTCATAATTTGACTAGTGTACCTTTTACGGGCGGAACTAATCTCCCGGCCCCGAAAATACTTCTGCTATGGTGTGGAGCATGTGGTGCACAACTTTACTCCTCTTGCCCCAGGATGCCTATTTACTTTGTTACTCCTAGGGCTTCCCAAGTCATCTCTCCATTTTGAGTTAGACTTGTCTAACCCGTTAAAAGAGTCGTGTAATATGGTGGTAGAACTAACTTTTAAAATGTTGCGGATAGCAAGAGTCGTCACCGACTTTTATTTTATCCAATTGGAAAGACAAAAAGAATAGAAAAGACATTTTGAAAGATTGAGTTCGGGGGGTAGGTTATACAAAGGGAAGGTGTAAGCACCCTTTGTATCCATGGTTACCTACCCATGGGCTCTTAATTGCTTAACTCACTTGTTTTTGTTTGAATTGCTTGAAAAGAAGTGTCGTGTGTTTAGAAAAAGATTTTTGAATAAGGACTTTAACTGGTAAATAAGTGTAGCCTTTTGGAAATTATTTTGAAAAGGAGGTGTGAAACTTAATTTGATTTTTGAATTGATTATGAGCAAGCAGTTAAGAGCTACCTACCCTAAGTTGGTCTTTATTGTTCTTTAAGTCCTTCGTGTGAAAGGGCTATCCATACCATAAGGAGGGTAGGTAGTCCTTTCATTGGATGTGAGGGACATTGAAGGGTCATCGAATAGTCATAGGGCTATCCCTACCATTAAGAGGGTAGGAAGTCCTATGCATTGGATGTGAATAGTCATAAAAGGCAACAAGTAAGGATACCTTAGCATTTGAAGGGACTATCATCATTTATTCGAGGGACGAGATCATTTATATCATAGGCAACATCGAAAGGATCATGATCTTTAAATCGGAGGGACTATGATGATTTAGAATCATAGGAAGCAGGCTAAGGCATCCCTACGCTCGAGGGACTTGACTATTATTCGTCGAAAGGCAGCATAAGAGAGGATTATCCTAAAGGTGAGTGGGTGCAACAATCACGTGAATTGGATTCATATATTTATCTTGCATTAGGTGATCTATATTCAATTAATTGTTTTGTCACTCCCTATTTTACTAACCACGCAGTTAATATCATACAACAGTTTAAAGTGCGGAAATTAAATCCTACGCTATTACAAGGCTTCGGGGAGGGGGGATTACAATACCAAAACGGGGGATGCGGAAAAGTAAAATCCTAGTTTAAACTATTAAAAGGCTTTGGGGCAGTTACATAATAATTAACAAAAATATGCGTAAAATAAAAGCCTAAGTACTATTACAACCTTTAACAGTTACATAATATGGAAAAACTACGGAGAAATAAAATACGGAAAAAAAACCTAATTACTATTACAACCTCGAAACAATTACATATAAATAATTAAACAATAATAAAATCGAGAAGTTGAGAAGTGGAGATGAGAAGAAGAGAATTTAAAATCAAAAACAAAGTAAGGATTTTAACACTATATTTTTAACCTAATTACTAATTGATAATTAAATTAAAATTATAAATTAATTATTATGTACAAATTATCTAATGTCTAAATTAAACCCTAAAAATCATTAGTTAAAACCTAATTAAAAAAAATATGTCAAAATTAGCCTAATTAAAATCTAGAAATTAATTTTTTTGATTAAATAATTAAGTGATATTAAACTAATTAAAATAACCTGATTAAATTACTAAATTAAAACCTAATAAAAAACTATGTTTTAAAAAAAATTGTATAGTTAAAAAAGAAAGAAAAGGGTTATATAAAAAAACAAAAAAAAAATAGAAAACCTGGCGCGTGATCCTGTGTGATACATCTTTGATGGACTATGGTGCGCCTACGGATTTTGCTGTAATTTTTCTGCGGAATAGCTACGATTTCGTAGCAAAAAACCTTGCGAACACGATGGCGGCTTTTGTTTGGTTTGAAACCTCCTGTAGGTACGAAAATGAAGATAAACAAACTCCATGCCCTAACAATGGTGAATTTCGCTCTTGGCCTCATAACTTCATTCCAACGATCCGAACCTCACCTAAATGCTTCCAGAAACTCATATACATGAACAAATCACATTAAAACGCAAGGATGCAAGCAATTCGAATTTCCCAAAATATGTATGAATATGTAAACTTGGTATATACGTTATGGATGCTATAGAAGCTTAAGAACGATCCAATCTTACCCTATCTTACCCCGGTAATGATTTAGGATGGTTATTTGGCCTTGAGGATGCTTGTAATGAAGAATACGATTTGTCACTCTCTTCAAAGTATTTTTGAAGCTTAGAAAACCCTACTCTTCTCCAAAATATCGTGCTCCCTTGGTATGAATGGCTTAGGGTATTTATAATGGTGAGAATTAGGGCAAAGATTTGATGAAAAAATAAGTTTTTGAGATTTGGTGAAAATTTGCTTAAAATATGACCAAAATATTCCTATTTTTGGTCCAATTTTTATCTTCTCTTTCCAATCTCTCTTGCCACGAAATTGAACCAAATATTTGATATATTGGATGATTGAAATTGATTGGAAATCAAGTCAAATCAAATATCGTCATATTTTTTCAAATATTTGACTTAAATGGTATTCTTTTAATGAAAAAATTCAACAAAAAATTAAATAAAAATGAAATGGCCGTGGGTTTGGACTTGGAAACTCTTGATAACCTTAGAAGCAAGTTTGGGTCATAAAAGAATAGGCCTATTTGCAAGAAAAACAATTTTGGAACTTCTATGCTTCATGCACTCCTTCAAAAATTGGCCAACTTCATCAATCCTTAACTCTTTCAATATTTATCATATGGAGATGTTCTAGGACTTTTTGGAAAGCTCAAGGTGTCCTCTACAAGCCACTTTGGAACATATTTTGTATTTAAGGATTTTATCTTCATGATATTGGCTCTGATGAAAAACAGCTTTTTGTAAACTTCTAGAAGGACGTGTAATGTTTTGTCTCATATATTCCAAATGGTGCATTTCTTGAACTTGGGCCCAACATCAAAGTTGTAGATAATTGAATTTCCTTGAGAATAAGTTTTGATTGAGAAATTTCTGATGAACCAAGTGAGAGTTATGGCTGGTCAAAGTTTAGTTGACTTTCTCCTAAAAAACCCTAATTTAGAAACTTGGACTTTTGATGATTTCAGAGCTTTCCTTGATGAATCATGATCAAATCTTGATCAAATGATGAATGAAACCTCAAAATGTTTATGTTGAGCAAACATCAGGAGTTTTGAGTGTGCTTTGACCATAGTTGACTTTTAGGTCAAACTAGTCGACTATTGATCATTTGAGTAGTTGACTGAACAATCTTGTGAATCCGAGCTTGAAACTTGGTGTGAGAATTCTTTGAAGCATAAGAGAGGCCATGAAGTCCACTTGAGGTATCAGAACCTGATTTTACTTGGAGAGAGACAAAACCCTAATTGAAGGCTTGTTGTTTAGGAGACAGGTAATTGTGCTTAAATCTTGCATAGTCTTGAGCAGTTGAAGGTCATGTGAGTCAAAATATGATGGGCAAATTTTGGGGTATGACAGCTGCCCCCGTTCAATCTTCTTAAACCTGAGGATGTAGATTGGCGTGTGTGCCTGTCAAAATATGAAGGTAGAAGAGGATTAAACACTAGAATATCCAAAAATTTGCCCTTGCCGAGGTAGGGACCTTTGTCAGGGATGGACTTAAATATGCCATCCAGGTGTTGGTAAAATAATGTCAGAGACGGGCTTAAAGATTCCGTCCAAATGTTGGTAGAAATATTGTCTGAGATAGGCTTAAAGATGCCATCCAAGTTTTGACAGAGTATTGTCGGAGATGTGCTTAAAGATGTCATCTGGATGTTGTCAGAAAACTATCGGGGATGGGCTTAAAGATGCCATCTGGTTTTTGATAATATGAAAGTCAGAATTAGTCGTTCATTAGATTGTATTTGAGCTCGATGTATTGAGAGGTGTTAGGATGAGCCATACACTAGGCCATGTGCATGTTGAAGAGTCTTTGAACGAGCCATCCATTAGGCTCTATTAGAGAGTACCATCTATTAGACTATTTCAGGAGAGGCCATACATTAGGCGAGCCATTCATTAGGCTATATCAGGAGAGTACCATACATTAGGCTATCTCAGAAGGGACCATACATTAGGCGAGCCATACATTAGGCTATATTAGAAGAGGTCGTACATTAGGCGAGCTATACATTAAGCTATATTAGAATAGGCCGTACATTAGGCGAGCCATACATTAGGCTATCTCTTTCTTTGATCGTGTCCACACCGTTCGTGATGATAGAATTAGATCTTTGAATGTTGATCGTGTCAGCACCATTCGTAGTAACTGAATTAGATCTTTGAAGGATGATCGTGTCTACACCGTTCTTGATGATAGAATTAGATCTTTGAATGTTGATCGTGTCAGCACCGTTCGTAGTAGCTGAATTAGATCTTTGAAGGATGATCGTGTCTACACTGTTCGTGATGATAGAATTAGATCTTTAAATGTTGATCGTGTCAGCATCGTTCATAGTAACTGAATTAGATCTTTGAAGGATGATCGTGTCTACATCGTTCGTGATGATAGAATTAGATCTTTGAATGTTGATCGTGTCAACACCATTCGTAGTAACTGAATTAGATCTTTGAAGGATGATCATGTCTACACCGTTCGTGATGATAGAATTAGATCTTGGAATGTTGATCGTGTCACCACCATTCGTAGTAACTGAATTAGATCTTGGAAAGATGATCGTGTCTACACCGTTCGTGATGATAGAATTAGATCTTGGAATGTTGGAGATATTATTTATTTGCTTGTACTTGTATCTTGAAAAAGGTAAAGTTAATATTTATCCAGTGTCATGATGCATGTATTATGTGACGAGTCTCTCAAAATAAATGAGAAACTTGCATGTTATGTATGAGTTTATCATGAGATGCCGTATGCAATGTATGATATATGATGCATGAACACGACTTATGCCATTTGGAGTGTATTTAATGCTTTCTTCTTGACTGAGAAAACAAATCTCCATAACATCGTGATTCTGATGCCTGATCTTGAAGATGCACAACTGAGGATTTATGATTTCTGCTTGGGGATGGAAGCCATTTGAATGATTGATCTTGATGTACCCTGACTGGGGATAAGAGAGATGAATAACCCTATTTGGAGAAGAGAAAAGTGTTGGGGAACCAGTAGTGTCGAAGATGTAAACTCTGTTGGGTAACTAAGCTTATGTTGGGAGGAGAACATTTGAAGATATCTTCTCGAGGATTACTCTGTGGGGATATGATCCTGTGAAACCGACACTGTGGGAAAGCATGGATGTCTTGAACATTGCCCCCAGTGGCTATAGTAACTGCCATTCCTGAACTTGTATTGATTGGGACACACCAATGAGTATTAATCGAAGTGTCAAACAACCCTTATATAGCTTTTCCCCAGCTAGTGGGGAATTTGAAGAGATTCACCTCGTGAGGACCTTATGAGATTCTTACTATGTGTGACATGCCTATTAGTACCAATAAACTTAGTATGATGCCCCTGACTGATCGGGAAGTGGCTTCAGACCTACTTAGGTGTATGTCCCTGATTGTTTGGCATTCTTGAGAGATTATTGGAATCTTGACCTGATTGCCCCAGATTGATTGGACAAAACATGTCATGCCCCTTGTAGGAGATGTTGCTTCTGAAGTGATTTTGTCTGTCGGGATAACTTTGGGTCATTATCCGTACCCTCTACAGGTTCTTCCTGATGCTAACATTTGAAATTATGTAGGATAATGTGTTTAATAATGAATTCATGAGATGCAATGCATATATCTGTCTTGATTCTTTGAAAAAACATTAAAACAGAGGGTGTAAGAACGTGATATTTGTAAAAACATGATATCAAATCAACATTTATGGTAAACTTTAAGGAGTCAGGATACCCTTTAGGTAACAATATGCTTTCGAACTAACTATGCTTCAGTTAGGACTTTTAAGGGTTGTAACGTGGCTTGGTTCACAGTTTAAGAAACAAAGGATAATGGCTCAAAGTTTATTTGTACGCATCCCACTCTTCGTGATGTTCTTCGACCCTATGCTCAGTTAACTTTGCGTTTAAGTTCTAGCAGAACTTGAAGTCGTAACACTGACATTTGATGATGGTTAAAGCACCAAAAGTTTATTTGGACAGGCAGTCATACTTTTTGTAATATTTTCTTTTGTCGAGGATTTGTAGTAACCTCATCTTTTGACTTTGTTATCCATAACTTTTGCCTGAACTGTTTATTTTGAGGTTACAGTCAGCGGGATGTTTCAAATTTTTGATAAGTCTCCTTCACAGGTTTTGACTTAACAATTTTTTTCTTCTTTTTGATGGATTTTGATTGCCTGACTTAATGGTTACGGGAACCCATCACTAATTGTGTAAAAGGCATACTGGCATGACTGAGTTAACTGAGTAACTACCCTGCCCCAGGTTATGATTAAGGGTTTTATTCTGTACATGAAAGAAAACTCCTACACCTTAGGCTCAAAAGGGTTGACTAGGGATGAACATCCTTATATCTCTACTGTTTAAGAATTGAAACAATGCATGTACATCGTCAACACAGTCTGTTCAAAATCATACTGTAAGTGGTTGCGGTATCATTTTAGTCATCCTCCCTTAAAAAGACTTACAACTTAGCAGGAGTTGAATATCACAAAATAAAACAAAGTGAAAACACAGTTTAAATGAGTGATAGCGAAATAATTAATTCAAGACAAACATATGCAATGCACTAATGATGATTATTAAAATAAATAATGTTTATCATAAGTCGAATGTTTAAACAAACAGAATAGAAGTTACAAATGAAAGTAAATCTAATGATCCAAGAGTCCATCCTTCTAGACATTAATCAGTCTTGTCATGACTAGGTATGGGAGTGGTGATCACCACAGGATTCTTAGGAGGGTTAAACTCAACTTCACCGGCATCGATCATATCTTGGATCTTGTTCTTCAACGGCCAACAACCATTAGTGTCATGTCCAATGCTGTCGGAGTGATAAGCATATCTCGCATTAGGATTATAGCGAGGAGAGGAAGTGTTGGGCTTCACAGGAGGATCCCTTATATTAATCACGTTTGCCTTCAGCAGATGTTGCAATACTTGAGCTAGTGACATATTGATCTTTGTGAACTGACGCTTAGGCGTGTCTTGCTTGTTTAGACGACTTTGTTGCGGCGCCGGTGTGGAGATTAGAACTGTCCAAACAGATTGGTTGCGTTCATTATGATTTTTCTGGTTGTGCACAACATCAGCCATATAAGGTTCCTCAGGTGAGTTGAAATCAATGTTCTTGTCATCAATTAAGTCTTGAATCCTATGCTTCAATGGTCCACAATCTTCGGTATCATGACCAGAACTGTTCGAAGGATAAGCACATCTTGCATTATATTTGTACCCAGGAGCAGGATTGGCAGGAACTGAATATGGAGGCAATAGGGTTATCAAGTTCTAATTGAGCAGTTGTTGCAGAACTTGAGACAGCGGCATGTGCAACGGAGTAAATGATCGCTTAGGTTTAGATTTCCGATTACCTTGACCACCTTGTTTCCTATGTTGATCCTTCTCCTTCTTGATCAGAAGTGCCTTCAATTCTTCTTGCCCCTTGGCCAAGTTAAGGATTATATCTTGGAATTGATTGTTCTGGGCCTGAAGATTTCTGACAGAATGCTCGAGATCCATTTTGTGCTGAAATAAACAGCGAGAGAGGATGAGAAACCTGCTATGCGATGTTATGAATGCAAATGCAATATTTTCAAGGATCTATAGGAAATTTAGTTTGCGACATTTAGAAATTAAATCGGTCATAGCTTTGTCTGAAGAACTCTGACTTTCATCTTTGAATGTCCGTCTCTGGGAATCAACCTCACCATATCCAGTGGGTCATAGCCTCTGATTCGGGATACTCGTTTATGAGTTTAAAAGTATATGGCCAGAGGAAAATAAATCCTCTTGCCCCTTGATAGGTATTGCGCCTCTACACTGGAAGACATATGGCTAGAGGAAAATAAATCCTCTTTCCCCTTAATAGGGATTCAGTCCTTGATAAGAGCACCTGAAATTGTGCGCCCTAAAATCCCTAAGATCCTTGAAAGGGTTAGTTAATATGCTATGTTATGATGTCATGATGTCATGCAAATGTAATGCATCAGGAAAACCATAAGGTAACAAGGACAAATAAGTCCTATAAACAAATCCTGCAAGGAAATCAAAGGGTTAGTAGCACACACAAGCAAGTCACACAAGTGTCCTTAGGTTTAAAGGCTTGCATGAAGTTCATAGGTGAGTACTCTCCCCACTGAAGTTTAGTTGGTTCAACCTGTCCTAAAGTAGTAACTAGGTTCTAGGGAATCTCATATCACTTATCTTTCTCGAAAGCATTATCTTAGTATACACTCGAATGGTTGACCGAAAACATCTTGAAAGATTGATCTCAATGAGTGTAGCTTCGAGTATCAACCAGCTTTAGCCAGAAATCCAAAGCCAACCATCTCGCTACTTCCTAATAGACCAAAGTCAAGTTTAACTAGGGTTCTAAAGGCAAATTAGTGCGTAATGACACCCCGCGGCAGCCAAATGTCTCCTCGTTCATGTTCAAGGTCCATCAGGACAAACCAAAGTGTCACACTAACGGTGGCTACCAGATCAACCATATTGGGACAAGTCGTACAGTCTCCTTGGTCTATTGCCACTTAACTAAGGTATCTCGAGATTCGGGTTAGAATCTTTCACACAAGAACATTCTCAAGCAGTACCCTTAAAAATAAAGCAAACAAGACAAACAATTTAAAGTGATCCTAGCTCTAAGGTAACCCCTCTTTAAATATCCCCAGCAGAGTCGCCAGTTTTGTAATATGGTGGGAGAACTGACTTTTAAAATGTTGCGGATAGCAAGAGTCGCCACTGACTTTTATTTTATCCAATTGGGAAGGCAAAAAGAATGGGAAAGACCTTTTGAAAGATTGATTTCGGGGGGTAGGTTATACAAAGGGAAGGTGTAAGCACCCTTTGTATCCATGGTTACCTACCCATGGGCTCTTAATTGCTTAGCTAACTTGTTTTTGTTTGAATTTCTTGAAAAGAAGTGTCGTGTGTGTTTAGAAAAAGATTTTTGAATAAGGACTTTAACTTGTAAATAAGTGTAGCCTTTTGGAAATTGTTTTGAAAAGGAGGTGTGAAAAGTAATTTGATTTTTGAATTGATTATGAGCAAGCAGTTAAGAGCTATCTATCCTAAGTTGGTCTTTATTGTTCTTGAAGTCCTTCGTGTGAAAGGGCTATCCATACTGTAATACGGTGAACTTACTTTTGTATCGAAATGTCGCGGTTAAGCAAGAGTCGCCACCGACTTTTATTTTATCCAAACAAGTTAGAAAGGCTAAAAGAAACAGGAAAAACCTTTTAAATAAAATAGGGTTTGGGGGGTAATTATGCAAAGGGAAGGTGTAAGGCACCCTTTGCATCCATGGTTTTCCATGGGCTCTTAATTGCTTTGCTCTTTGTTTGAAAAGAAATGTAGAAGAAAAAAGAATAGGGACTTTAGCTCGTAAATGAGCGTAGCCCTTTTGAA